>NW_027175515.1:0-159692 GCF_028021215.1 Eschrichtius robustus | reverse complement strand
AGGGTAATCCAGGGGTGAATAGAAGACGGGCAACAGGACTGTTTCTCCGGCAGCTCTGAGGACGCAGCTCTCCGGTTTGTCACTGGGGCCAACTGTGCCGTTCCCGTCCCCCTCCACTTTCACGGTTGACACCTAGCTCGTGTACCTGACGTTCAGAAGCAGGCCACGTAGACACATGCCACACACATGGGCCCTTCCATGACAACACTTTGGCAAGCAGGAGTCCTCCTGAGGTGAACGGCGTTGAGCCAGTGAACGCCTTCGTGTCGCCTACCTGACCGTGGAGCTTGCCAAGGCCTGACCGTCTTCAAAGGCTGAGAGCACATGTCTCCAGCTGGATCTGAAGTCGACGTGCTGCTTGCGAGGGGAAGACGTCAGCGATGAATTCTGAGAACCCTTGCCATGGCGGTGTCTGTTCCAGTGCAGCTCAGGTTGACCAACTGGGGTCCCCTTGCATTGCACAGCAGACCAGGGAGAAAACTCTTCCTGAGGATTCTTCTGAGCTGTGGCTATCTGGCTCTCCGACGGAGGAAACACATGGCTGCCTGGCCTTCGGCCTACCAACAGGAGAGCCCAAAGACCATCATGAGGCGTGAGGGTGCTCAGAAGGCACAGATGACGCTTTCGGTACACAGTGATTTTCCTCGGAAAACGGTGCAGTCGCGAGCGTCCTCAGATACGTCAAAGGCACACCAGCACTACGGCACTTCAGTGGTGGAAGCCTCGGGTCTACTTGCGACCACCAAGTTTGCTGATGGAAACACTGCCCCTTACTTTGAGTATGCCGCTCAGCCGACATTCGCCTTAGCTGAAGTGGTCTGCTGCAAGACCTCCTGGCAAGGAGTGGCAGGCACACTGTTTCTTTGGAGCAAACTCACGCTTCCTCCCAAGGAGTTCCTGCGGGGTGCCCAAGATGGGTGCCCGCCCACCCCCGCCCCCGTGCTTTACCTTCAGTTTTCTGGCCCCAAGCCTCCTGTTCCAAAGGGACCAATAATGCTTCAGCCCTCAGGATCCAGTTTCTACGTGCAAACCCAGCCTGTGGAGCAGCACCTTCTGCTCAGCTCCAAGAGAGCCACGCGACACACCAGGCGCTCCTGTGAGGAGCCTTTTGTAAGCAGAGGTTCTGCGCAGGGTGACGTGCCTGGCCACGACAGCGCTTCAGTCAGGCGTGGTCGACGTTGGAACTTTCAATCTCCCAGCAGTGCTTCGGGAAAGGTGTCCATCATTTCGGGCTGGTTGTAAAGTCACCTTTCTGCTGGAGGTGAAGGGTCGTCAGCTTTGAGTTCGTAGAATCCCTGTTACTCGCCGGGTATGATTCAGTGCAGCTAATAGCTAAGCCGGGAGTCTGACAGGCACTGCACGTGACACCGGCCCCCACTCTGTTACCAAGACTGCTTTCCAGAGTTGGAGGTCTGGCTCTCCGCCGGAGCAAGCCGTGTGTCGCCCTGCCCTCTGCATGCACAGAGTGGAGGCCAACCACCCGTGGGGCTGCAGGTTACTCAGAAGCCGCAGTTGACACTTTGGCTACAACGTGTTCTTCCTTGACCTGGGTCCAGGCGTGAGCGGGCCTGCAGTCCTGAGAGGCCTACCGGTGTTAAAGCAGTACCTTCACTAAGGCTTCTCAGAAAGATCTGCACTGCAACACTTCTCACGGCACACGCGGACCTTCCTTTGGCGGCATGGGGGCAGGTTTCCTAACCACTAGCCAAGAAGGCTTTGGGATGAGCTCCTAGTGAGGAACTGCACACACCCCCTCGTTCTTTCGAGAAAACTCACTCTTCCTCACTTTGCCTCCCAGGGAACTCCTACGGTGAGGACAAGACGGGCAGCAGGCCTTGTTGTCAGGCAGCTCCGAGCACGCAGCTCCCCGGCTTGCCAACGGGACGGATTTCGCTTTTCTCGTCCCGCCCCCTCTTCACGGTTGCCACGCAGCTCATGTAGCTGAAGTTCCCGGGCGGCCAAAGGAGACCCATGTCACACACTGTACCCCTTCGCTGAAAGCACTTTGGAAAGCCAGTGTTCCTCCGGACGTGAACTGCGCGAGCCAGTGAACGCCTTCGTTTCGCCTAAGCTCATGGGACATCTTGCAAAGGCCTAGCAGTCTTCGGAGGACGACTGCCTCTTTCTCCCTCGAGAGGTGAAGTCCAGGTGCTGCTTCAGGGAGCAAGAGGTCAAGTATGAATTCCGAGAGCTCGTGTAAGCAGGGTGTTTTTCCAAAAGCAGCTCAGGGTTACAAAAGGAGGCCCCCTTGCATTGGCCAGAGGCCCCGTTATAAACGTGCTCTTCCGGCTTCCTCTAAGCTCTCCAAATCGAGCTCTCCGATGGAGGAGAAACGTTGTTGCCCAGCCTCCTGCATACAAAACACTAGAGTCCCAAGACCCTTGTGGCTGGGTGTTGCTCAGCAGGCACAGATGCCACTTCTGCTCCACAGTGACCTTCCTCGGAATACGGTGCAGACGCTCGCATCCTCATCCTTTCAGAGTCTTGAAAGGCACACCAGCCTTTACAGCAGTTCAGTCGGGAAGGCCCCGTTGAAACTGCCGACTGCGACTGTGCTGGTGGAAGGAAACACTGCACCTTACCTTGAGTCTGGCGCTCGGCTGACTTACGCCCTAGATAACCTCCTCTGCTGGAGGTACTCCGAGCAAGCAATTGCCAGCATTCTGTTTCCTTGGGCCAAGTCTCCGTTCCTCCCCGGGTGTTCCCGCAGGGTTGAGAAGGTTGGCGACCGCAGGGCGTTCCATTAAGCACTCATCGTCGAAAACACGGACCTTCCTTGCAACACGCGGGCAAGTTTCCTTACCACTGGCCAAGAAGGCTTTGGGATGAGAACCTAGCAAGGAAGTGCACGCACTCCGGTTCGTTCAAGAAAATTCACTCTGCCTCCGGTTGCCTCTCAGGGTAATCCAGGGGTGAATAGAAGACGGGCAACAGGACTGTTTCTCCGGCAGCTCTGAGGACGCAGCTCTCCGGTTTGTCACTGGGGCCAACTGTGCCGTTCCCGTCCCCCTCCACTTTCACGGTTGACACCTAGCTCGTGTACCTGACGTTCAGAAGCAGGCCACGTAGACACATGCCACACACATGGGCCCTTCCATGACAACACTTTGGCAAGCAGGAGTCCTCCTGAGGTGAACGGCGTTGAGCCAGTGAACGCCTTCGTGTCGCCTACCTGACCGTGGAGCTTGCCAAGGCCTGACCGTCTTCAAAGGCTGAGAGCACATGTCTCCAGCTGGATCTGAAGTCGACGTGCTGCTTGCGAGGGGAAGACGTCAGCGATGAATTCTGAGAACCCTTGCCATGGCGGTGTCTGTTCCAGTGCAGCTCAGGTTGACCAACTGGGGTCCCCTTGCATTGCACAGCAGACCAGGGAGAAAACTCTTCCTGAGGATTCTTCTGAGCTGTGGCTATCTGGCTCTCCGACGGAGGAAACACATGGCTGCCTGGCCTTCGGCCTACCAACAGGAGAGCCCAAAGACCATCATGAGGCGTGAGGGTGCTCAGAAGGCACAGATGACGCTTTCGGTACACAGTGATTTTCCTCGGAAAACGGTGCAGTCGCGAGCGTCCTCAGATACGTCAAAGGCACACCAGCACTACGGCACTTCAGTGGTGGAAGCCTCGGGTCTACTTGCGACCACCAAGTTTGCTGATGGAAACACTGCCCCTTACTTTGAGTATGCCGCTCAGCCGACATTCGCCTTAGCTGAAGTGGTCTGCTGCAAGACCTCCTGGCAAGGAGTGGCAGGCACACTGTTTCTTTGGAGCAAACTCACGCTTCCTCCCAAGGAGTTCCTGCGGGGTGCCCAAGATGGGTGCCCGCCCACCCCCGCCCCCGTGCTTTACCTTCAGTTTTCTGGCCCCAAGCCTCCTGTTCCAAAGGGACCAATAATGCTTCAGCCCTCAGGATCCAGTTTCTACGTGCAAACCCAGCCTGTGGAGCAGCACCTTCTGCTCAGCTCCAAGAGAGCCACGCGACACACCAGGCGCTCCTGTGAGGAGCCTTTTGTAAGCAGAGGTTCTGCGCAGGGTGACGTGCCTGGCCACGACAGCGCTTCAGTCAGGCGTGGTCGACGTTGGAACTTTCAATCTCCCAGCAGTGCTTCGGGAAAGGTGTCCATCATTTCGGGCTGGTTGTAAAGTCACCTTTCTGCTGGAGGTGAAGGGTCGTCAGCTTTGAGTTCGTAGAATCCCTGTTACTCGCCGGGTATGATTCAGTGCAGCTAATAGCTAAGCCGGGAGTCTGACAGGCACTGCACGTGACACCGGCCCCCACTCTGTTACCAAGACTGCTTTCCAGAGTTGGAGGTCTGGCTCTCCGCCGGAGCAAGCCGTGTGTCGCCCTGCCCTCTGCATGCACAGAGTGGAGGCCAACCACCCGTGGGGCTGCAGGTTACTCAGAAGCCGCAGTTGACACTTTGGCTACAACGTGTTCTTCCTTGACCTGGGTCCAGGCGTGAGCGGGCCTGCAGTCCTGAGAGGCCTACCGGTGTTAAAGCAGTACCTTCACTAAGGCTTCTCAGAAAGATCTGCACTGCAACACTTCTCACGGCACACGCGGACCTTCCTTTGGCGGCATGGGGGCAGGTTTCCTAACCACTAGCCAAGAAGGCTTTGGGATGAGCTCCTAGTGAGGAACTGCACACACCCCCTCGTTCTTTCGAGAAAACTCACTCTTCCTCACTTTGCCTCCCAGGGAACTCCTACGGTGAGGACAAGACGGGCAGCAGGCCTTGTTGTCAGGCAGCTCCGAGCACGCAGCTCCCCGGCTTGCCAACGGGACGGATTTCGCTTTTCTCGTCCCGCCCCCTCTTCACGGTTGCCACGCAGCTCATGTAGCTGAAGTTCCCGGGCGGCCAAAGGAGACCCATGTCACACACTGTACCCCTTCGCTGAAAGCACTTTGGAAAGCCAGTGTTCCTCCGGACGTGAACTGCGCGAGCCAGTGAACGCCTTCGTTTCGCCTAAGCTCATGGGACATCTTGCAAAGGCCTAGCAGTCTTCGGAGGACGACTGCCTCTTTCTCCCTCGAGAGGTGAAGTCCAGGTGCTGCTTCAGGGAGCAAGAGGTCAAGTATGAATTCCGAGAGCTCGTGTAAGCAGGGTGTTTTTCCAAAAGCAGCTCAGGGTTACAAAAGGAGGCCCCCTTGCATTGGCCAGAGGCCCCGTTATAAACGTGCTCTTCCGGCTTCCTCTAAGCTCTCCAAATCGAGCTCTCCGATGGAGGAGAAACGTTGTTGCCCAGCCTCCTGCATACAAAACACTAGAGTCCCAAGACCCTTGTGGCTGGGTGTTGCTCAGCAGGCACAGATGCCACTTCTGCTCCACAGTGACCTTCCTCGGAATACGGTGCAGACGCTCGCATCCTCATCCTTTCAGAGTCTTGAAAGGCACACCAGCCTTTACAGCAGTTCAGTCGGGAAGGCCCCGTTGAAACTGCCGACTGCGACTGTGCTGGTGGAAGGAAACACTGCACCTTACCTTGAGTCTGGCGCTCGGCTGACTTACGCCCTAGATAACCTCCTCTGCTGGAGGTACTCCGAGCAAGCAATTGCCAGCATTCTGTTTCCTTGGGCCAAGTCTCCGTTCCTCCCCGGGTGTTCCCGCAGGGTTGAGAAGGTTGGCGACCGCAGGGCGTTCCATTAAGCACTCATCGTCGAAAACACGGACCTTCCTTGCAACACGCGGGCAAGTTTCCTTACCACTGGCCAAGAAGGCTTTGGGATGAGAACCTAGCAAGGAAGTGCACGCACTCCGGTTCGTTCAAGAAAATTCACTCTGCCTCCGGTTGCCTCTCAGGGTAATCCAGGGGTGAATAGAAGACGGGCAACAGGACTGTTTCTCCGGCAGCTCTGAGGACGCAGCTCTCCGGTTTGTCACTGGGGCCAACTGTGCCGTTCCCGTCCCCCTCCACTTTCACGGTTGACACCTAGCTCGTGTACCTGACGTTCAGAAGCAGGCCACGTAGACACATGCCACACACATGGGCCCTTCCATGACAACACTTTGGCAAGCAGGAGTCCTCCTGAGGTGAACGGCGTTGAGCCAGTGAACGCCTTCGTGTCGCCTACCTGACCGTGGAGCTTGCCAAGGCCTGACCGTCTTCAAAGGCTGAGAGCACATGTCTCCAGCTGGATCTGAAGTCGACGTGCTGCTTGCGAGGGGAAGACGTCAGCGATGAATTCTGAGAACCCTTGCCATGGCGGTGTCTGTTCCAGTGCAGCTCAGGTTGACCAACTGGGGTCCCCTTGCATTGCACAGCAGACCAGGGAGAAAACTCTTCCTGAGGATTCTTCTGAGCTGTGGCTATCTGGCTCTCCGACGGAGGAAACACATGGCTGCCTGGCCTTCGGCCTACCAACAGGAGAGCCCAAAGACCATCATGAGGCGTGAGGGTGCTCAGAAGGCACAGATGACGCTTTCGGTACACAGTGATTTTCCTCGGAAAACGGTGCAGTCGCGAGCGTCCTCAGATACGTCAAAGGCACACCAGCACTACGGCACTTCAGTGGTGGAAGCCTCGGGTCTACTTGCGACCACCAAGTTTGCTGATGGAAACACTGCCCCTTACTTTGAGTATGCCGCTCAGCCGACATTCGCCTTAGCTGAAGTGGTCTGCTGCAAGACCTCCTGGCAAGGAGTGGCAGGCACACTGTTTCTTTGGAGCAAACTCACGCTTCCTCCCAAGGAGTTCCTGCGGGGTGCCCAAGATGGGTGCCCGCCCACCCCCGCCCCCGTGCTTTACCTTCAGTTTTCTGGCCCCAAGCCTCCTGTTCCAAAGGGACCAATAATGCTTCAGCCCTCAGGATCCAGTTTCTACGTGCAAACCCAGCCTGTGGAGCAGCACCTTCTGCTCAGCTCCAAGAGAGCCACGCGACACACCAGGCGCTCCTGTGAGGAGCCTTTTGTAAGCAGAGGTTCTGCGCAGGGTGACGTGCCTGGCCACGACAGCGCTTCAGTCAGGCGTGGTCGACGTTGGAACTTTCAATCTCCCAGCAGTGCTTCGGGAAAGGTGTCCATCATTTCGGGCTGGTTGTAAAGTCACCTTTCTGCTGGAGGTGAAGGGTCGTCAGCTTTGAGTTCGTAGAATCCCTGTTACTCGCCGGGTATGATTCAGTGCAGCTAATAGCTAAGCCGGGAGTCTGACAGGCACTGCACGTGACACCGGCCCCCACTCTGTTACCAAGACTGCTTTCCAGAGTTGGAGGTCTGGCTCTCCGCCGGAGCAAGCCGTGTGTCGCCCTGCCCTCTGCATGCACAGAGTGGAGGCCAACCACCCGTGGGGCTGCAGGTTACTCAGAAGCCGCAGTTGACACTTTGGCTACAACGTGTTCTTCCTTGACCTGGGTCCAGGCGTGAGCGGGCCTGCAGTCCTGAGAGGCCTACCGGTGTTAAAGCAGTACCTTCACTAAGGCTTCTCAGAAAGATCTGCACTGCAACACTTCTCACGGCACACGCGGACCTTCCTTTGGCGGCATGGGGGCAGGTTTCCTAACCACTAGCCAAGAAGGCTTTGGGATGAGCTCCTAGTGAGGAACTGCACACACCCCCTCGTTCTTTCGAGAAAACTCACTCTTCCTCACTTTGCCTCCCAGGGAACTCCTACGGTGAGGACAAGACGGGCAGCAGGCCTTGTTGTCAGGCAGCTCCGAGCACGCAGCTCCCCGGCTTGCCAACGGGACGGATTTCGCTTTTCTCGTCCCGCCCCCTCTTCACGGTTGCCACGCAGCTCATGTAGCTGAAGTTCCCGGGCGGCCAAAGGAGACCCATGTCACACACTGTACCCCTTCGCTGAAAGCACTTTGGAAAGCCAGTGTTCCTCCGGACGTGAACTGCGCGAGCCAGTGAACGCCTTCGTTTCGCCTAAGCTCATGGGACATCTTGCAAAGGCCTAGCAGTCTTCGGAGGACGACTGCCTCTTTCTCCCTCGAGAGGTGAAGTCCAGGTGCTGCTTCAGGGAGCAAGAGGTCAAGTATGAATTCCGAGAGCTCGTGTAAGCAGGGTGTTTTTCCAAAAGCAGCTCAGGGTTACAAAAGGAGGCCCCCTTGCATTGGCCAGAGGCCCCGTTATAAACGTGCTCTTCCGGCTTCCTCTAAGCTCTCCAAATCGAGCTCTCCGATGGAGGAGAAACGTTGTTGCCCAGCCTCCTGCATACAAAACACTAGAGTCCCAAGACCCTTGTGGCTGGGTGTTGCTCAGCAGGCACAGATGCCACTTCTGCTCCACAGTGACCTTCCTCGGAATACGGTGCAGACGCTCGCATCCTCATCCTTTCAGAGTCTTGAAAGGCACACCAGCCTTTACAGCAGTTCAGTCGGGAAGGCCCCGTTGAAACTGCCGACTGCGACTGTGCTGGTGGAAGGAAACACTGCACCTTACCTTGAGTCTGGCGCTCGGCTGACTTACGCCCTAGATAACCTCCTCTGCTGGAGGTACTCCGAGCAAGCAATTGCCAGCATTCTGTTTCCTTGGGCCAAGTCTCCGTTCCTCCCCGGGTGTTCCCGCAGGGTTGAGAAGGTTGGCGACCGCAGGGCGTTCCATTAAGCACTCATCGTCGAAAACACGGACCTTCCTTGCAACACGCGGGCAAGTTTCCTTACCACTGGCCAAGAAGGCTTTGGGATGAGAACCTAGCAAGGAAGTGCACGCACTCCGGTTCGTTCAAGAAAATTCACTCTGCCTCCGGTTGCCTCTCAGGGTAATCCAGGGGTGAATAGAAGACGGGCAACAGGACTGTTTCTCCGGCAGCTCTGAGGACGCAGCTCTCCGGTTTGTCACTGGGGCCAACTGTGCCGTTCCCGTCCCCCTCCACTTTCACGGTTGACACCTAGCTCGTGTACCTGACGTTCAGAAGCAGGCCACGTAGACACATGCCACACACATGGGCCCTTCCATGACAACACTTTGGCAAGCAGGAGTCCTCCTGAGGTGAACGGCGTTGAGCCAGTGAACGCCTTCGTGTCGCCTACCTGACCGTGGAGCTTGCCAAGGCCTGACCGTCTTCAAAGGCTGAGAGCACATGTCTCCAGCTGGATCTGAAGTCGACGTGCTGCTTGCGAGGGGAAGACGTCAGCGATGAATTCTGAGAACCCTTGCCATGGCGGTGTCTGTTCCAGTGCAGCTCAGGTTGACCAACTGGGGTCCCCTTGCATTGCACAGCAGACCAGGGAGAAAACTCTTCCTGAGGATTCTTCTGAGCTGTGGCTATCTGGCTCTCCGACGGAGGAAACACATGGCTGCCTGGCCTTCGGCCTACCAACAGGAGAGCCCAAAGACCATCATGAGGCGTGAGGGTGCTCAGAAGGCACAGATGACGCTTTCGGTACACAGTGATTTTCCTCGGAAAACGGTGCAGTCGCGAGCGTCCTCAGATACGTCAAAGGCACACCAGCACTACGGCACTTCAGTGGTGAAAACCTCGGGTCTACTTGCGACCACCAAGTTTGCTGATGGAAACACTGCCCCTTACTTTGAGTATGCCGCTCAGCCGACATTCGCCTTAGCTGAAGTGGTCTGCTGCAAGACCTCCTGGCAAGGAGTGGCAGGCACACTGTTTCTTTGGAGCAAACTCACGCTTCCTCCCAAGGAGTTCCTGCGGGGTGCCCAAGATGGGTGCCCGCCCACCCCCGCCCCCGTGCTTTACCTTCAGTTTTCTGGCCCCAAGCCTCCTGTTCCAAAGGGACCAATAATGCTTCAGCCCTCAGGATCCAGTTTCTACGTGCAAACCCAGCCTGTGGAGCAGCACCTTCTGCTCAGCTCCAAGAGAGCCACGCGACACACCAGGCGCTCCTGTGAGGAGCCTTTTGTAAGCAGAGGTTCTGCGCAGGGTGACGTGCCTGGCCAAGACAGCGCTTCAGTCAGGCGTGGTCGACGTTGGAACTTTCAATCTCCCAGCAGTGCTTCGGGAAAGGTGTCCATCATTTCGGGCTGGTTGTAAAGTCACCTTTCTGCTGGAGGTGAAGGGTCGTCAGCTTTGAGTTCGTAGAATCCCTGTTACTCGCCGGGTATGATTCAGTGCAGCTAATAGCTAAGCCGGGAGTCTGACAGGCATTGCACGTGACACCGGCCCCCACTCTGTTACCAAGACTGCTTTCCAGAGTTGGAGGTCTGGCTCTCCGCCGGAGCAAGCCGTGTGTCGCCCTGCCCTCTGCATGCACAGAGTGGAGGCCAACCACCCGTGGGGCTGCAGGTTACTCAGAAGCCGCAGTTGACACTTTGGCTACAACGTGTTCTTCCTTGACCTGGGTCCAGGCGTGAGCGGGCCTGCAGTCCTGAGAGGCCTACCGGTGTTAAAGCAGTACCTTCACTAAGGCTTCTCAGAAAGATCTGCACTGCAACACTTCTCACGGCACACGCGGACCTTCCTTTGGCGGCATGGGGGCAGGTTTCCTAACCACTAGCCAAGAAGGCTTTGGGATGAGCTCCTAGTGAGGAACTGCACACACCCCCTCGTTCTTTCGAGAAAACTCACTCTTCCTCACTTTGCCTCCCAGGGAACTCCTACGGTGAGGACAAGACGGGCAGCAGGCCTTGTTGTCAGGCAGCTCCGAGCACGCAGCTCCCCGGCTTGCCAACGGGACGGATTTCGCTTTTCTCGTCCCGCCCCCTCTTCACGGTTGCCACGCAGCTCATGTAGCTGAAGTTCCCGGGCGGCCAAAGGAGACCCATGTCACATACTGTACCCCTTCGCTGAAAGCACTTTGGAAAGCCAGTGTTCCTCCGGACGTGAACTGCGCGAGCCAGTGAACGCCTTCGTTTCGCCTAAGCTCATGGGACATCTTGCAAAGGCCTAGCAGTCTTCGGAGGACGACTGCCTCTTTCTCCCTCGAGAGGTGAAGTCCAGGTGCTGCTTCAGGGAGCAAGAGGTCAAGTATGAATTCCGAGAGCTCGTGTAAGCAGGGTGTTTTTCCAAAAGCAGCTCAGGGTTACAAAAGGAGGCCCCCTTGCATTGGCCAGAGGCCCCGTTATAAACGTGCTCTTCCGGCTTCCTCTAAGCTCTCCAAATCGAGCTCTCCGATGGAGGAGAAACGTTGTTGCCCAGCCTCCTGCATACAAAACACTAGAGTCCCAAGACCCTTGTGGCTGGGTGTTGCTCAGCAGGCACAGATGCCACTTCTGCTCCACAGTGACCTTCCTCGGAATACGGTGCAGACGCTCGCATCCTCATCCTTTCAGAGTCTTGAAAGGCACACCAGCCTTTACAGCAGTTCAGTCGGGAAGGCCCCGTTGAAACTGCCGACTGCGACTGTGCTGGTGGAAGGAAACACTGCACCTTACCTTGAGTCTGGCGCTCGGCTGACTTACGCCCTAGATAACCTCCTCTGCTGGAGGTACTCCGAGCAAGCAATTGCCAGCATTCTGTTTCCTTGGGCCAAGTCTCCGTTCCTCCCCGGGTGTTCCCGCAGGGTTGAGAAGGTTGGCGACCGCAGGGCGTTCCATTAAGCACTCATCGTCGAAAACACGGACCTTCCTTGCAACACGCGGGCAAGTTTCCTTACCACTGGCCAAGAAGGCTTTGGGATGAGAACCTAGCAAGGAAGTGCACGCACTCCGGTTCGTTCAAGAAAATTCACTCTGCCTCCGGTTGCCTCTCAGGGTAATCCAGGGGTGAATAGAAGACGGGCAACAGGACTGTTTCTCCGGCAGCTCTGAGGACGCAGCTCTCCGGTTTGTCACTGGGGCCAACTGTGCCGTTCCCGTCCCCCTCCACTTTCACGGTTGACACCTAGCTCGTGTACCTGACGTTCAGAAGCAGGCCACGTAGACACATGCCACACACATGGGCCCTTCCATGACAACACTTTGGCAAGCAGGAGTCCTCCTGAGGTGAACGGCGTTGAGCCAGTGAACGCCTTCGTGTCGCCTACCTGACCGTGGAGCTTGCCAAGGCCTGACCGTCTTCAAAGGCTGAGAGCACATGTCTCCAGCTGGATCTGAAGTCGACGTGCTGCTTGCGAGGGGAAGACGTCAGCGATGAATTCTGAGAACCCTTGCCATGGCGGTGTCTGTTCCAGTGCAGCTCAGGTTGACCAACTGGGGTCCCCTTGCATTGCACAGCAGACCAGGGAGAAAACTCTTCCTGAGGATTCTTCTGAGCTGTGGCTATCTGGCTCTCCGACGGAGGAAACACATGGCTGCCTGGCCTTCGGCCTACCAACAGGAGAGCCCAAAGACCATCATGAGGCATGAGGGTGCTCAGAAGGCACAGATGACGCTTTCGGTACACAGTGATTTTCCTCGGAAAACGGTGCAGTCGCGAGCGTCCTCAGATACGTCAAAGGCACACCAGCACTACGGCACTTCAGTGGTGAAAGCCTCGGGTCTACTTGCGACCACCAAGTTTGCTGATGGAAACACTGCCCCTTACTTTGAGTATGCCGCTCAGCCGACATTCGCCTTAGCTGAAGTGGTCTGCTGCAAGACCTCCTGGCAAGGAGTGGCAGGCACACTGTTTCTTTGGAGCAAACTCACGCTTCCTCCCAAGGAGTTCCTGCGGGGTGCCCAAGATGGGTGCCCGCCCACCCCCGCCCCCGTGCTTTACCTTCAGTTTTCTGGCCCCAAGCCTCCTGTTCCAAAGGGACCAATAATGCTTCAGCCCTCAGGATCCAGTTTCTACGTGCAAACCCAGCCTGTGGAGCAGCACCTTCTGCTCAGCTCCAAGAGAGCCACGCGACACACCAGGCGCTCCTGTGAGGAGCCTTTTGTAAGCAGAGGTTCTGCGCAGGGTGACGTGCCTGGCCAAGACAGCGCTTCAGTCAGGCGTGGTCGACGTTGGAACTTTCAATCTCCCAGCAGTGCTTCGGGAAAGGTGTCCATCATTTCGGGCTGGTTGTAAAGTCACCTTTCTGCTGGAGGTGAAGGGTCGTCAGCTTTGAGTTCGTAGAATCCCTGTTACTCGCCGGGTATGATTCAGTGCAGCTAATAGCTAAGCCGGGAGTCTGACAGGCATTGCACGTGACACCGGCCCCCACTCTGTTACCAAGACTGCTTTCCAGAGTTGGAGGTCTGGCTCTCCGCCGGAGCAAGCCGTGTGTCGCCCTGCCCTCTGCATGCACAGAGTGGAGGCCAACCACCCGTGGGGCTGCAGGTTACTCAGAAGCCGCAGTTGACACTTTGGCTACAACGTGTTCTTCCTTGACCTGGGTCCAGGCGTGAGCGGGCCTGCAGTCCTGAGAGGCCTACCGGTGTTAAAGCAGTACCTTCACTAAGGCTTCTCAGAAAGATCTGCACTGCAACACTTCTCACGGCACACGCGGACCTTCCTTTGGCGGCATGGGGGCAGGTTTCCTAACCACTAGCCAAGAAGGCTTTGGGATGAGCTCCTAGTGAGGAACTGCACACACCCCCTCGTTCTTTCGAGAAAACTCACTCTTCCTCACTTTGCCTCCCAGGGAACTCCTACGGTGAGGACAAGACGGGCAGCAGGCCTTGTTGTCAGGCAGCTCCGAGCACGCAGCTCCCCGGCTTGCCAACGGGACGGATTTCGCTTTTCTCGTCCCGCCCCCTCTTCACGGTTGCCACGCAGCTCATGTAGCTGAAGTTCCCGGGCGGCCAAAGGAGACCCATGTCACATACTGTACCCCTTCGCTGAAAGCACTTTGGAAAGCCAGTGTTCCTCCGGACGTGAACTGCGCGAGCCAGTGAACGCCTTCGTTTCGCCTAAGCTCATGGGACATCTTGCAAAGGCCTAGCAGTCTTCGGAGGACGACTGCCTCTTTCTCCCTCGAGAGGTGAAGTCCAGGTGCTGCTTCAGGGAGCAAGAGGTCAAGTATGAATTCCGAGAGCTCGTGTAAGCAGGGTGTTTTTCCAAAAGCAGCTCAGGGTTACAAAAGGAGGCCCCCTTGCATTGGCCAGAGGCCCCGTTATAAACGTGCTCTTCCGGCTTCCTCTAAGCTCTCCAAATCGAGCTCTCCGATGGAGGAGAAACGTTGTTGCCCAGCCTCCTGCATACAAAACACTAGAGTCCCAAGACCCTTGTGGCTGGGTGTTGCTCAGCAGGCACAGATGCCACTTCTGCTCCACAGTGACCTTCCTCGGAATACGGTGCAGACGCTCGCATCCTCATCCTTTCAGAGTCTTGAAAGGCACACCAGCCTTTACAGCAGTTCAGTCGGGAAGGCCCCGTTGAAACTGCCGACTGCGACTGTGCTGGTGGAAGGAAACACTGCACCTTACCTTGAGTCTGGCGCTCGGCTGACTTACGCCCTAGATAACCTCCTCTGCTGGAGGTACTCCGAGCAAGCAATTGCCAGCATTCTGTTTCCTTGGGCCAAGTCTCCGTTCCTCCCCGGGTGTTCCCGCAGGGTTGAGAAGGTTGGCGACCGCAGGGCGTTCCATTAAGCACTCATCGTCGAAAACACGGACCTTCCTTGCAACACGCGGGCAAGTTTCCTTACCACTGGCCAAGAAGGCTTTGGGATGAGAACCTAGCAAGGAAGTGCACGCACTCCGGTTCGTTCAAGAAAATTCACTCTGCCTCCGGTTGCCTCTCAGGGTAATCCAGGGGTGAATAGAAGACGGGCAACAGGACTGTTTCTCCGGCAGCTCTGAGGACGCAGCTCTCCGGTTTGTCACTGGGGCCAACTGTGCCGTTCCCGTCCCCCTCCACTTTCACGGTTGACACCTAGCTCGTGTACCTGACGTTCAGAAGCAGGCCACGTAGACACATGCCACACACATGGGCCCTTCCATGACAACACTTTGGCAAGCAGGAGTCCTCCTGAGGTGAACGGCGTTGAGCCAGTGAACGCCTTCGTGTCGCCTACCTGACCGTGGAGCTTGCCAAGGCCTGACCGTCTTCAAAGGCTGAGAGCACATGTCTCCAGCTGGATCTGAAGTCGACGTGCTGCTTGCGAGGGGAAGACGTCAGCGATGAATTCTGAGAACCCTTGCCATGGCGGTGTCTGTTCCAGTGCAGCTCAGGTTGACCAACTGGGGTCCCCTTGCATTGCACAGCAGACCAGGGAGAAAACTCTTCCTGAGGATTCTTCTGAGCTGTGGCTATCTGGCTCTCCGACGGAGGAAACACATGGCTGCCTGGCCTTCGGCCTACCAACAGGAGAGCCCAAAGACCATCATGAGGCATGAGGGTGCTCAGAAGGCACAGATGACGCTTTCGGTACACAGTGATTTTCCTCGGAAAACGGTGCAGTCGCGAGCGTCCTCAGATACGTCAAAGGCACACCAGCACTACGGCACTTCAGTGGTGAAAGCCTCGGGTCTACTTGCGACCACCAAGTTTGCTGATGGAAACACTGCCCCTTACTTTGAGTATGCCGCTCAGCCGACATTCGCCTTAGCTGAAGTGGTCTGCTGCAAGACCTCCTGGCAAGGAGTGGCAGGCACACTGTTTCTTTGGAGCAAACTCACGCTTCCTCCCAAGGAGTTCCTGCGGGGTGCCCAAGATGGGTGCCCGCCCACCCCCGCCCCCGTGCTTTACCTTCAGTTTTCTGGCCCCAAGCCTCCTGTTCCAAAGGGACCAATAATGCTTCAGCCCTCAGGATCCAGTTTCTACGTGCAAACCCAGCCTGTGGAGCAGCACCTTCTGCTCAGCTCCAAGAGAGCCACGCGACACACCAGGCGCTCCTGTGAGGAGCCTTTTGTAAGCAGAGGTTCTGCGCAGGGTGACGTGCCTGGCCAAGACAGCGCTTCAGTCAGGCGTGGTCGACGTTGGAACTTTCAATCTCCCAGCAGTGCTTCGGGAAAGGTGTCCATCATTTCGGGCTGGTTGTAAAGTCACCTTTCTGCTGGAGGTGAAGGGTCGTCAGCTTTGAGTTCGTAGAATCCCTGTTACTCGCCGGGTATGATTCAGTGCAGCTAATAGCTAAGCCGGGAGTCTGACAGGCATTGCACGTGACACCGGCCCCCACTCTGTTACCAAGACTGCTTTCCAGAGTTGGAGGTCTGGCTCTCCGCCGGAGCAAGCCGTGTGTCGCCCTGCCCTCTGCATGCACAGAGTGGAGGCCAACCACCCGTGGGGCTGCAGGTTACTCAGAAGCCGCAGTTGACACTTTGGCTACAACGTGTTCTTCCTTGACCTGGGTCCAGGCGTGAGCGGGCCTGCAGTCCTGAGAGGCCTACCGGTGTTAAAGCAGTACCTTCACTAAGGCTTCTCAGAAAGATCTGCACTGCAACACTTCTCACGGCACACGCGGACCTTCCTTTGGCGGCATGGGGGCAGGTTTCCTAACCACTAGCCAAGAAGGCTTTGGGATGAGCTCCTAGTGAGGAACTGCACACACCCCCTCGTTCTTTCGAGAAAACTCACTCTTCCTCACTTTGCCTCCCAGGGAACTCCTACGGTGAGGACAAGACGGGCAGCAGGCCTTGTTGTCAGGCAGCTCCGAGCACGCAGCTCCCCGGCTTGCCAACGGGACGGATTTCGCTTTTCTCGTCCCGCCCCCTCTTCACGGTTGCCACGCAGCTCATGTAGCTGAAGTTCCCGGGCGGCCAAAGGAGACCCATGTCACATACTGTACCCCTTCGCTGAAAGCACTTTGGAAAGCCAGTGTTCCTCCGGACGTGAACTGCGCGAGCCAGTGAACGCCTTCGTTTCGCCTAAGCTCATGGGACATCTTGCAAAGGCCTAGCAGTCTTCGGAGGACGACTGCCTCTTTCTCCCTCGAGAGGTGAAGTCCAGGTGCTGCTTCAGGGAGCAAGAGGTCAAGTATGAATTCCGAGAGCTCGTGTAAGCAGGGTGTTTTTCCAAAAGCAGCTCAGGGTTACAAAAGGAGGCCCCCTTGCATTGGCCAGAGGCCCCGTTATAAACGTGCTCTTCCGGCTTCCTCTAAGCTCTCCAAATCGAGCTCTCCGATGGAGGAGAAACGTTGTTGCCCAGCCTCCTGCATACAAAACACTAGAGTCCCAAGACCCTTGTGGCTGGGTGTTGCTCAGCAGGCACAGATGCCACTTCTGCTCCACAGTGACCTTCCTCGGAATACGGTGCAGACGCTCGCATCCTCATCCTTTCAGAGTCTTGAAAGGCACACCAGCCTTTACAGCAGTTCAGTCGGGAAGGCCTCGTTGAAACTGCCGACTGCGACTGTGCTGGTGGAAGGAAACACTGCACCTTACCTTGAGTCTGGCGCTCGGCTGACTTACGCCCTAGATAACCTCCTCTGCTGGAGGTACTCCGAGCAAGCAATTGCCAGCATTCTGTTTCCTTGGGCCAAGTCTCCGTTCCTCCCCGGGTGTTCCCGCAGGGTTGAGAAGGTTGGTGACCGCAGGGCGTTCCATTAAGCACTCATCGTCGAAAACACGGACCTTCCTTGCAACACGCGGGCAAGTTTCCTTACCACTGGCCAAGAAGGCTTTGGGATGAGAACCTAGCAAGGAAGTGCACGCACTCCGGTTCGTTCAAGAAAATTCACTCTGCCTCCGGTTGCCTCTCAGGGTAATCCAGGGGTGAATAGAAGACGGGCAACAGGACTGTTTCTCCGGCAGCTCTGAGGACGCAGCTCTCCGGTTTGTCACTGGGGCCAACTGTGCCGTTCCCGTCCCCCTCCACTTTCACGGTTGACACCTAGCTCGTGTACCTGACGTTCAGAAGCAGGCCACGTAGACACATGCCACACACATGGGCCCTTCCATGACAACACTTTGGCAAGCAGGAGTCCTCCTGAGGTGAACGGCGTTGAGCCAGTGAACGCCTTCGTGTCGCCTACCTGACCGTGGAGCTTGCCAAGGCCTGACCGTCTTCAAAGGCTGAGAGCACATGTCTCCAGCTGGATCTGAAGTCGACGTGCTGCTTGCGAGGGGAAGACGTCAGCGATGAATTCTGAGAACCCTTGCCATGGCGGTGTCTGTTCCAGTGCAGCTCAGGTTGACCAACTGGGGTCCCCTTGCATTGCACAGCAGACCAGGGAGAAAACTCTTCCTGAGGATTCTTCTGAGCTGTGGCTATCTGGCTCTCCGACGGAGGAAACACATGGCTGCCTGGCCTTCGGCCTACCAACAGGAGAGCCCAAAGACCATCATGAGGCGTGAGGGTGCTCAGAAGGCACAGATGACGCTTTCGGTACACAGTGATTTTCCTCGGAAAACGGTGCAGTCGCGAGCGTCCTCAGATACGTCAAAGGCACACCAGCACTACGGCACTTCAGTGGTGAAAGCCTCGGGTCTACTTGCGACCACCAAGTTTGCTGATGGAAACACTGCCCCTTACTTTGAGTATGCCGCTCAGCCGACATTCGCCTTAGCTGAAGTGGTCTGCTGCAAGACCTCCTGGCAAGGAGTGGCAGGCACACTGTTTCTTTGGAGCAAACTCACGCTTCCTCCCAAGGAGTTCCTGCGGGGTGCCCAAGATGGGTGCCCGCCCACCCCCGCCCCCGTGCTTTACCTTCAGTTTTCTGGCCCCAAGCCTCCTGTTCCAAAGGGACCAATAATGCTTCAGCCCTCAGGATCCAGTTTCTACGTGCAAACCCAGCCTGTGGAGCAGCACCTTCTGCTCAGCTCCAAGAGAGCCACGCGACACACCAGGCGCTCCTGTGAGGAGCCTTTTGTAAGCAGAGGTTCTGCGCAGGGTGACGTGCCTGGCCAAGACAGCGCTTCAGTCAGGCGTGGTCGACGTTGGAACTTTCAATCTCCCAGCAGTGCTTCGGGAAAGGTGTCCATCATTTCGGGCTGGTTGTAAAGTCACCTTTCTGCTGGAGGTGAAGGGTCGTCAGCTTTGAGTTCGTAGAATCCCTGTTACTCGCCGGGTATGATTCAGTGCAGCTAATAGCTAAGCCGGGAGTCTGACAGGCATTGCACGTGACACCGGCCCCCACTCTGTTACCAAGACTGCTTTCCAGAGTTGGAGGTCTGGCTCTCCGCCGGAGCAAGCCGTGTGTCGCCCTGCCCTCTGCATGCACAGAGTGGAGGCCAACCACCCGTGGGGCTGCAGGTTACTCAGAAGCCGCAGTTGACACTTTGGCTACAACGTGTTCTTCCTTGACCTGGGTCCAGGCGTGAGCGGGCCTGCAGTCCTGAGAGGCCTACCGGTGTTAAAGCAGTACCTTCACTAAGGCTTCTCAGAAAGATCTGCACTGCAACACTTCTCACGGCACACGCGGACCTTCCTTTGGCGGCATGGGGGCAGGTTTCCTAACCACTAGCCAAGAAGGCTTTGGGATGAGCTCCTAGTGAGGAACTGCACACACCCCCTCGTTCTTTCGAGAAAACTCACTCTTCCTCACTTTGCCTCCCAGGGAACTCCTACGGTGAGGACAAGACGGGCAGCAGGCCTTGTTGTCAGGCAGCTCCGAGCACGCAGCTCCCCGGCTTGCCAACGGGACGGATTTCGCTTTTCTCGTCCCGCCCCCTCTTCACGGTTGCCACGCAGCTCATGTAGCTGAAGTTCCCGGGCGGCCAAAGGAGACCCATGTCACATACTGTACCCCTTCGCTGAAAGCACTTTGGAAAGCCAGTGTTCCTCCGGACGTGAACTGCGCGAGCCAGTGAACGCCTTCGTTTCGCCTAAGCTCATGGGACATCTTGCAAAGGCCTAGCAGTCTTCGGAGGACGACTGCCTCTTTCTCCCTCGAGAGGTGAAGTCCAGGTGCTGCTTCAGGGAGCAAGAGGTCAAGTATGAATTCCGAGAGCTCGTGTAAGCAGGGTGTTTTTCCAAAAGCAGCTCAGGGTTACAAAAGGAGGCCCCCTTGCATTGGCCAGAGGCCCCGTTATAAACGTGCTCTTCCGGCTTCCTCTAAGCTCTCCAAATCGAGCTCTCCGATGGAGGAGAAACGTTGTTGCCCAGCCTCCTGCATACAAAACACTAGAGTCCCAAGACCCTTGTGGCTGGGTGTTGCTCAGCAGGCACAGATGCCACTTCTGCTCCACAGTGACCTTCCTCGGAATACGGTGCAGACGCTCGCATCCTCATCCTTTCAGAGTCTTGAAAGGCACACCAGCCTTTACAGCAGTTCAGTCGGGAAGGCCCCGTTGAAACTGCCGACTGCGACTGTGCTGGTGGAAGGAAACACTGCACCTTACCTTGAGTCTGGCGCTCGGCTGACTTACGCCCTAGATAACCTCCTCTGCTGGAGGTACTCCGAGCAAGCAATTGCCAGCATTCTGTTTCCTTGGGCCAAGTCTCCGTTCCTCCCCGGGTGTTCCCGCAGGGTTGAGAAGGTTGGCGACCGCAGGGCGTTCCATTAAGCACTCATCGTCGAAAACACGGACCTTCCTTGCAACACGCGGGCAAGTTTCCTTACCACTGGCCAAGAAGGCTTTGGGATGAGAACCTAGCAAGGAAGTGCACGCACTCCGGTTCGTTCAAGAAAATTCACTCTGCCTCCGGTTGCCTCTCAGGGTAATCCAGGGGTGAATAGAAGACGGGCAACAGGACTGTTTCTCCGGCAGCTCTGAGGACGCAGCTCTCCGGTTTGTCACTGGGGCCAACTGTGCCGTTCCCGTCCCCCTCCACTTTCACGGTTGACACCTAGCTCGTGTACCTGACGTTCAGAAGCAGGCCACGTAGACACATGCCACACACATGGGCCCTTCCATGACAACACTTTGGCAAGCAGGAGTCCTCCTGAGGTGAACGGCGTTGAGCCAGTGAACGCCTTCGTGTCGCCTACCTGACCGTGGAGCTTGCCAAGGCCTGACCGTCTTCAAAGGCTGAGAGCACATGTCTCCAGCTGGATCTGAAGTCGACGTGCTGCTTGCGAGGGGAAGACGTCAGCGATGAATTCTGAGAACCCTTGCCATGGCGGTGTCTGTTCCAGTGCAGCTCAGGTTGACCAACTGGGGTCCCCTTGCATTGCACAGCAGACCAGGGAGAAAACTCTTCCTGAGGATTCTTCTGAGCTGTGGCTATCTGGCTCTCCGACGGAGGAAACACATGGCTGCCTGGCCTTCGGCCTACCAACAGGAGAGCCCAAAGACCATCATGAGGCATGAGGGTGCTCAGAAGGCACAGATGACGCTTTCGGTACACAGTGATTTTCCTCGGAAAACGGTGCAGTCGCGAGCGTCCTCAGATACGTCAAAGGCACACCAGCACTACGGCACTTCAGTGGTGAAAGCCTCGGGTCTACTTGCGACCACCAAGTTTGCTGATGGAAACACTGCCCCTTACTTTGAGTATGCCGCTCAGCCGACATTCGCCTTAGCTGAAGTGGTCTGCTGCAAGACCTCCTGGCAAGGAGTGGCAGGCACACTGTTTCTTTGGAGCAAACTCACGCTTCCTCCCAAGGAGTTCCTGCGGGGTGCCCAAGATGGGTGCCCGCCCACCCCCGCCCCCGTGCTTTACCTTCAGTTTTCTGGCCCCAAGCCTCCTGTTCCAAAGGGACCAATAATGCTTCAGCCCTCAGGATCCAGTTTCTACGTGCAAACCCAGCCTGTGGAGCAGCACCTTCTGCTCAGCTCCAAGAGAGCCACGCGACACACCAGGCGCTCCTGTGAGGAGCCTTTTGTAAGCAGAGGTTCTGCGCAGGGTGACGTGCCTGGCCAAGACAGCGCTTCAGTCAGGCGTGGTCGACGTTGGAACTTTCAATCTCCCAGCAGTGCTTCGGGAAAGGTGTCCATCATTTCGGGCTGGTTGTAAAGTCACCTTTCTGCTGGAGGTGAAGGGTCGTCAGCTTTGAGTTCGTAGAATCCCTGTTACTCGCCGGGTATGATTCAGTGCAGCTAATAGCTAAGCCGGGAGTCTGACAGGCATTGCACGTGACACCGGCCCCCACTCTGTTACCAAGACTGCTTTCCAGAGTTGGAGGTCTGGCTCTCCGCCGGAGCAAGCCGTGTGTCGCCCTGCCCTCTGCATGCACAGAGTGGAGGCCAACCACCCGTGGGGCTGCAGGTTACTCAGAAGCCGCAGTTGACACTTTGGCTACAACGTGTTCTTCCTTGACCTGGGTCCAGGCGTGAGCGGGCCTGCAGTCCTGAGAGGCCTACCGGTGTTAAAGCAGTACCTTCACTAAGGCTTCTCAGAAAGATCTGCACTGCAACACTTCTCACGGCACACGCGGACCTTCCTTTGGCGGCATGGGGGCAGGTTTCCTAACCACTAGCCAAGAAGGCTTTGGGATGAGCTCCTAGTGAGGAACTGCACACACCCCCTCGTTCTTTCGAGAAAACTCACTCTTCCTCACTTTGCCTCCCAGGGAACTCCTACGGTGAGGACAAGACGGGCAGCAGGCCTTGTTGTCAGGCAGCTCCGAGCACGCAGCTCCCCGGCTTGCCAACGGGACGGATTTCGCTTTTCTCGTCCCGCCCCCTCTTCACGGTTGCCACGCAGCTCATGTAGCTGAAGTTCCCGGGCGGCCAAAGGAGACCCATGTCACATACTGTACCCCTTCGCTGAAAGCACTTTGGAAAGCCAGTGTTCCTCCGGACGTGAACTGCGCGAGCCAGTGAACGCCTTCGTTTCGCCTAAGCTCATGGGACATCTTGCAAAGGCCTAGCAGTCTTCGGAGGACGACTGCCTCTTTCTCCCTCGAGAGGTGAAGTCCAGGTGCTGCTTCAGGGAGCAAGAGGTCAAGTATGAATTCCGAGAGCTCGTGTAAGCAGGGTGTTTTTCCAAAAGCAGCTCAGGGTTACAAAAGGAGGCCCCCTTGCATTGGCCAGAGGCCCCGTTATAAACGTGCTCTTCCGGCTTCCTCTAAGCTCTCCAAATCGAGCTCTCCGATGGAGGAGAAACGTTGTTGCCCAGCCTCCTGCATACAAAACACTAGAGTCCCAAGACCCTTGTGGCTGGGTGTTGCTCAGCAGGCACAGATGCCACTTCTGCTCCACAGTGACCTTCCTCGGAATACGGTGCAGACGCTCGCATCCTCATCCTTTCAGAGTCTTGAAAGGCACACCAGCCTTTACAGCAGTTCAGTCGGGAAGGCCCCGTTGAAACTGCCGACTGCGACTGTGCTGGTGGAAGGAAACACTGCACCTTACCTTGAGTCTGGCGCTCGGCTGACTTACGCCCTAGATAACCTCCTCTGCTGGAGGTACTCCGAGCAAGCAATTGCCAGCATTCTGTTTCCTTGGGCCAAGTCTCCGTTCCTCCCCGGGTGTTCCCGCAGGGTTGAGAAGGTTGGCGACCGCAGGGCGTTCCATTAAGCACTCATCGTCGAAAACACGGACCTTCCTTGCAACACGCGGGCAAGTTTCCTTACCACTGGCCAAGAAGGCTTTGGGATGAGAACCTAGCAAGGAAGTGCACGCACTCCGGTTCGTTCAAGAAAATTCACTCTGCCTCCGGTTGCCTCTCAGGGTAATCCAGGGGTGAATAGAAGACGGGCAACAGGACTGTTTCTCCGGCAGCTCTGAGGACGCAGCTCTCCGGTTTGTCACTGGGGCCAACTGTGCCGTTCCCGTCCCCCTCCACTTTCACGGTTGACACCTAGCTCGTGTACCTGACGTTCAGAAGCAGGCCACGTAGACACATGCCACACACATGGGCCCTTCCATGACAACACTTTGGCAAGCAGGAGTCCTCCTGAGGTGAACGGCGTTGAGCCAGTGAACGCCTTCGTGTCGCCTACCTGACCGTGGAGCTTGCCAAGGCCTGACCGTCTTCAAAGGCTGAGAGCACATGTCTCCAGCTGGATCTGAAGTCGACGTGCTGCTTGCGAGGGGAAGACGTCAGCGATGAATTCTGAGAACCCTTGCCATGGCGGTGTCTGTTCCAGTGCAGCTCAGGTTGACCAACTGGGGTCCCCTTGCATTGCACAGCAGACCAGGGAGAAAACTCTTCCTGAGGATTCTTCTGAGCTGTGGCTATCTGGCTCTCCGACGGAGGAAACACATGGCTGCCTGGCCTTCGGCCTACCAACAGGAGAGCCCAAAGACCATCATGAGGCGTGAGGGTGCTCAGAAGGCACAGATGACGCTTTCGGTACACAGTGATTTTCCTCGGAAAACGGTGCAGTCGCGAGCGTCCTCAGATACGTCAAAGGCACACCAGCACTACGGCACTTCAGTGGTGAAAGCCTCGGGTCTACTTGCGACCACCAAGTTTGCTGATGGAAACACTGCCCCTTACTTTGAGTATGCCGCTCAGCCGACATTCGCCTTAGCTGAAGTGGTCTGCTGCAAGACCTCCTGGCAAGGAGTGGCAGGCACACTGTTTCTTTGGAGCAAACTCACGCTTCCTCCCAAGGAGTTCCTGCGGGGTGCCCAAGATGGGTGCCCGCCCACCCCCGCCCCCGTGCTTTACCTTCAGTTTTCTGGCCCCAAGCCTCCTGTTCCAAAGGGACCAATAATGCTTCAGCCCTCAGGATCCAGTTTCTACGTGCAAACCCAGCCTGTGGAGCAGCACCTTCTGCTCAGCTCCAAGAGAGCCACGCGACACACCAGGCGCTCCTGTGAGGAGCCTTTTGTAAGCAGAGGTTCTGCGCAGGGTGACGTGCCTGGCCAAGACAGCGCTTCAGTCAGGCGTGGTCGACGTTGGAACTTTCAATCTCCCAGCAGTGCTTCGGGAAAGGTGTCCATCATTTCGGGCTGGTTGTAAAGTCACCTTTCTGCTGGAGGTGAAGGGTCGTCAGCTTTGAGTTCGTAGAATCCCTGTTACTCGCCGGGTATGATTCAGTGCAGCTAATAGCTAAGCCGGGAGTCTGACAGGCATTGCACGTGACACCGGCCCCCACTCTGTTACCAAGACTGCTTTCCAGAGTTGGAGGTCTGGCTCTCCGCCGGAGCAAGCCGTGTGTCGCCCTGCCCTCTGCATGCACAGAGTGGAGGCCAACCACCCGTGGGGCTGCAGGTTACTCAGAAGCCGCAGTTGACACTTTGGCTACAACGTGTTCTTCCTTGACCTGGGTCCAGGCGTGAGCGGGCCTGCAGTCCTGAGAGGCCTACCGGTGTTAAAGCAGTACCTTCACTAAGGCTTCTCAGAAAGATCTGCACTGCAACACTTCTCACGGCACACGCGGACCTTCCTTTGGCGGCATGGGGGCAGGTTTCCTAACCACTAGCCAAGAAGGCTTTGGGATGAGCTCCTAGTGAGGAACTGCACACACCCCCTCGTTCTTTCGAGAAAACTCACTCTTCCTCACTTTGCCTCCCAGGGAACTCCTACGGTGAGGACAAGACGGGCAGCAGGCCTTGTTGTCAGGCAGCTCCGAGCACGCAGCTCCCCGGCTTGCCAACGGGACGGATTTCGCTTTTCTCGTCCCGCCCCCTCTTCACGGTTGCCACGCAGCTCATGTAGCTGAAGTTCCCGGGCGGCCAAAGGAGACCCATGTCACATACTGTACCCCTTCGCTGAAAGCACTTTGGAAAGCCAGTGTTCCTCCGGACGTGAACTGCGCGAGCCAGTGAACGCCTTCGTTTCGCCTAAGCTCATGGGACATCTTGCAAAGGCCTAGCAGTCTTCGGAGGACGACTGCCTCTTTCTCCCTCGAGAGGTGAAGTCCAGGTGCTGCTTCAGGGAGCAAGAGGTCAAGTATGAATTCCGAGAGCTCGTGTAAGCAGGGTGTTTTTCCAAAAGCAGCTCAGGGTTACAAAAGGAGGCCCCCTTGCATTGGCCAGAGGCCCCGTTATAAACGTGCTCTTCCGGCTTCCTCTAAGCTCTCCAAATCGAGCTCTCCGATGGAGGAGAAACGTTGTTGCCCAGCCTCCTGCATACAAAACACTAGAGTCCCAAGACCCTTGTGGCTGGGTGTTGCTCAGCAGGCACAGATGCCACTTCTGCTCCACAGTGACCTTCCTCGGAATACGGTGCAGACGCTCGCATCCTCATCCTTTCAGAGTCTTGAAAGGCACACCAGCCTTTACAGCAGTTCAGTCGGGAAGGCCCCGTTGAAACTGCCGACTGCGACTGTGCTGGTGGAAGGAAACACTGCACCTTACCTTGAGTCTGGCGCTCGGCTGACTTACGCCCTAGATAACCTCCTCTGCTGGAGGTACTCCGAGCAAGCAATTGCCAGCATTCTGTTTCCTTGGGCCAAGTCTCCGTTCCTCCCCGGGTGTTCCCGCAGGGTTGAGAAGGTTGGCGACCGCAGGGCGTTCCATTAAGCACTCATCGTCGAAAACACGGACCTTCCTTGCAACACGCGGGCAAGTTTCCTTACCACTGGCCAAGAAGGCTTTGGGATGAGAACCTAGCAAGGATGTGCACGCACTCCGGTTCGTTCAAGAAAATTCACTCTGCCTCCGGTTGCCTCTCAGGGTAATCCAGGGGTGAATAGAAGACGGGCAACAGGACTGTTTCTCCGGCAGCTCTGAGGACGCAGCTCTCCGGTTTGTCACTGGGGCCAACTGTGCCGTTCCCGTCCCCCTCCACTTTCACGGTTGACACCTAGCTCGTGTACCTGACGTTCAGAAGCAGGCCACGTAGACACATGCCACACACATGGGCCCTTCCATGACAACACTTTGGCAAGCAGGAGTCCTCCTGAGGTGAACGGCGTTGAGCCAGTGAACGCCTTCGTGTCGCCTACCTGACCGTGGAGCTTGCCAAGGCCTGACCGTCTTCAAAGGCTGAGAGCACATGTCTCCAGCTGGATCTGAAGTCGACGTGCTGCTTGCGAGGGGAAGACGTCAGCGATGAATTCTGAGAACCCTTGCCATGGCGGTGTCTGTTCCAGTGCAGCTCAGGTTGACCAACTGGGGTCCCCTTGCATTGCACAGCAGACCAGGGAGAAAACTCTTCCTGAGGATTCTTCTGAGCTGTGGCTATCTGGCTCTCCGACGGAGGAAACACATGGCTGCCTGGCCTTCGGCCTACCAACAGGAGAGCCCAAAGACCATCATGAGGCGTGAGGGTGCTCAGAAGGCACAGATGACGCTTTCGGTACACAGTGATTTTCCTCGGAAAACGGTGCAGTCGCGAGCGTCCTCAGATACGTCAAAGGCACACCAGCACTACGGCACTTCAGTGGTGAAAGCCTCGGGTCTACTTGCGACCACCAAGTTTGCTGATGGAAACACTGCCCCTTACTTTGAGTATGCCGCTCAGCCGACATTCGCCTTAGCTGAAGTGGTCTGCTGCAAGACCTCCTGGCAAGGAGTGGCAGGCACACTGTTTCTTTGGAGCAAACTCACGCTTCCTCCCAAGGAGTTCCTGCGGGGTGCCCAAGATGGGTGCCCGCCCACCCCCACCCCCGTGCTTTACCTTCAGTTTTCTGGCCCCAAGCCTCCTGTTCCAAAGGGACCAATAATGCTTCAGCCCTCAGGATCCAGTTTCTACGTGCAAACCCAGCCTGTGGAGCAGCACCTTCTGCTCAGCTCCAAGAGAGCCACGCGACACACCAGGCGCTCCTGTGAGGAGCCTTTTGTAAGCAGAGGTTCTGCGCAGGGTGACGTGCCTGGCCAAGACAGCGCTTCAGTCAGGCGTGGTCGACGTTGGAACTTTCAATCTCCCAGCAGTGCTTCGGGAAAGGTGTCCATCATTTCGGGCTGGTTGTAAAGTCACCTTTCTGCTGGAGGTGAAGGGTCGTCAGCTTTGAGTTCGTAGAATCCCTGTTACTCGCCGGGTATGATTCAGTGCAGCTAATAGCTAAGCCGGGAGTCTGACAGGCATTGCACGTGACACCGGCCCCCACTCTGTTACCAAGACTGCTTTCCAGAGTTGGAGGTCTGGCTCTCCGCCGGAGCAAGCCGTGTGTCGCCCTGCCCTCTGCATGCACAGAGTGGAGGCCAACCACCCGTGGGGCTGCAGGTTACTCAGAAGCCGCAGTTGACACTTTGGCTACAACGTGTTCTTCCTTGACCTGGGTCCAGGCGTGAGCGGGCCTGCAGTCCTGAGAGGCCTACCGGTGTTAAAGCAGTACCTTCACTAAGGCTTCTCAGAAAGATCTGCACTGCAACACTTCTCACGGCACACGCGGACCTTCCTTTGGCGGCATGGGGGCAGGTTTCCTAACCACTAGCCAAGAAGGCTTTGGGATGAGCTCCTAGTGAGGAACTGCACACACCCCCTCGTTCTTTCGAGAAAACTCACTCTTCCTCACTTTGCCTCCCAGGGAACTCCTACGGTGAGGACAAGACGGGCAGCAGGCCTTGTTGTCAGGCAGCTCCGAGCACGCAGCTCCCCGGCTTGCCAACGGGACGGATTTCGCTTTTCTCGTCCCGCCCCCTCTTCACGGTTGCCACGCAGCTCATGTAGCTGAAGTTCCCGGGCGGCCAAAGGAGACCCATGTCACATACTGTACCCCTTCGCTGAAAGCACTTTGGAAAGCCAGTGTTCCTCCGGACGTGAACTGCGCGAGCCAGTGAACGCCTTCGTTTCGCCTAAGCTCATGGGACATCTTGCAAAGGCCTAGCAGTCTTCGGAGGACGACTGCCTCTTTCTCCCTCGAGAGGTGAAGTCCAGGTGCTGCTTCAGGGAGCAAGAGGTCAAGTATGAATTCCGAGAGCTCGTGTAAGCAGGGTGTTTTTCCAAAAGCAGCTCAGGGTTACAAAAGGAGGCCCCCTTGCATTGGCCAGAGGCCCCGTTATAAACGTGCTCTTCCGGCTTCCTCTAAGCTCTCCAAATCGAGCTCTCCGATGGAGGAGAAACGTTGTTGCCCAGCCTCCTGCATACAAAACACTAGAGTCCCAAGACCCTTGTGGCTGGGTGTTGCTCAGCAGGCACAGATGCCACTTCTGCTCCACAGTGACCTTCCTCGGAATACGGTGCAGACGCTCGCATCCTCATCCTTTCAGAGTCTTGAAAGGCACACCAGCCTTTACAGCAGTTCAGTCGGGAAGGCCCCGTTGAAACTGCCGACTGCGACTGTGCTGGTGGAAGGAAACACTGCACCTTACCTTGAGTCTGGCGCTCGGCTGACTTACGCCCTAGATAACCTCCTCTGCTGGAGGTACTCCGAGCAAGCAATTGCCAGCATTCTGTTTCCTTGGGCCAAGTCTCCGTTCCTCCCCGGGTGTTCCCGCAGGGTTGAGAAGGTTGGCGACCGCAGGGCGTTCCATTAAGCACTCATCGTCGAAAACACGGACCTTCCTTGCAACACGCGGGCAAGTTTCCTTACCACTGGCCAAGAAGGCTTTGGGATGAGAACCTAGCAAGGAAGTGCACGCACTCCGGTTCGTTCAAGAAAATTCACTCTGCCTCCGGTTGCCTCTCAGGGTAATCCAGGGGTGAATAGAAGACGGGCAACAGGACTGTTTCTCCGGCAGCTCTGAGGACGCAGCTCTCCGGTTTGTCACTGGGGCCAACTGTGCCGTTCCCGTCCCCCTCCACTTTCACGGTTGACACCTAGCTCGTGTACCTGACGTTCAGAAGCAGGCCACGTAGACACATGCCACACACATGGGCCCTTCCATGACAACACTTTGGCAAGCAGGAGTCCTCCTGAGGTGAACGGCGTTGAGCCAGTGAACGCCTTCGTGTCGCCTACCTGACCGTGGAGCTTGCCAAGGCCTGACCGTCTTCAAAGGCTGAGAGCACATGTCTCCAGCTGGATCTGAAGTCGACGTGCTGCTTGCGAGGGGAAGACGTCAGCGATGAATTCTGAGAACCCTTGCCATGGCGGTGTCTGTTCCAGTGCAGCTCAGGTTGACCAACTGGGGTCCCCTTGCATTGCACAGCAGACCAGGGAGAAAACTCTTCCTGAGGATTCTTCTGAGCTGTGGCTATCTGGCTCTCCGACGGAGGAAACACATGGCTGCCTGGCCTTCGGCCTACCAACAGGAGAGCCCAAAGACCATCATGAGGCGTGAGGGTGCTCAGAAGGCACAGATGACGCTTTCGGTACACAGTGATTTTCCTCGGAAAACGGTGCAGTCGCGAGCGTCCTCAGATACGTCAAAGGCACACCAGCACTACGGCACTTCAGTGGTGAAAGCCTCGGGTCTACTTGCGACCACCAAGTTTGCTGATGGAAACACTGCCCCTTACTTTGAGTATGCCGCTCAGCCGACATTCGCCTTAGCTGAAGTGGTCTGCTGCAAGACCTCCTGGCAAGGAGTGGCAGGCACACTGTTTCTTTGGAGCAAACTCACGCTTCCTCCCAAGGAGTTCCTGCGGGGTGCCCAAGATGGGTGCCCGCCCACCCCCACCCCCGTGCTTTACCTTCAGTTTTCTGGCCCCAAGCCTCCTGTTCCAAAGGGACCAATAATGCTTCAGCCCTCAGGATCCAGTTTCTACGTGCAAACCCAGCCTGTGGAGCAGCACCTTCTGCTCAGCTCCAAGAGAGCCACGCGACACACCAGGCGCTCCTGTGAGGAGCCTTTTGTAAGCAGAGGTTCTGCGCAGGGTGACGTGCCTGGCCAAGACAGCGCTTCAGTCAGGCGTGGTCGACGTTGGAACTTTCAATCTCCCAGCAGTGCTTCGGGAAAGGTGTCCATCATTTCGGGCTGGTTGTAAAGTCACCTTTCTGCTGGAGGTGAAGGGTCGTCAGCTTTGAGTTCGTAGAATCCCTGTTACTCGCCGGGTATGATTCAGTGCAGCTAATAGCTAAGCCGGGAGTCTGACAGGCATTGCACGTGACACCGGCCCCCACTCTGTTACCAAGACTGCTTTCCAGAGTTGGAGGTCTGGCTCTCCGCCGGAGCAAGCCGTGTGTCGCCCTGCCCTCTGCATGCACAGAGTGGAGGCCAACCACCCGTGGGGCTGCAGGTTACTCAGAAGCCGCAGTTGACACTTTGGCTACAACGTGTTCTTCCTTGACCTGGGTCCAGGCGTGAGCGGGCCTGCAGTCCTGAGAGGCCTACCGGTGTTAAAGCAGTACCTTCACTAAGGCTTCTCAGAAAGATCTGCACTGCAACACTTCTCACGGCACACGCGGACCTTCCTTTGGCGGCATGGGGGCAGGTTTCCTAACCACTAGCCAAGAAGGCTTTGGGATGAGCTCCTAGTGAGGAACTGCACACACCCCCTCGTTCTTTCGAGAAAACTCACTCTTCCTCACTTTGCCTCCCAGGGAACTCCTACGGTGAGGACAAGACGGGCAGCAGGCCTTGTTGTCAGGCAGCTCCGAGCACGCAGCTCCCCGGCTTGCCAACGGGACGGATTTCGCTTTTCTCGTCCCGCCCCCTCTTCACGGTTGCCACGCAGCTCATGTAGCTGAAGTTCCCGGGCGGCCAAAGGAGACCCATGTCACATACTGTACCCCTTCGCTGAAAGCACTTTGGAAAGCCAGTGTTCCTCCGGACGTGAACTGCGCGAGCCAGTGAACGCCTTCGTTTCGCCTAAGCTCATGGGACATCTTGCAAAGGCCTAGCAGTCTTCGGAGGACGACTGCCTCTTTCTCCCTCGAGAGGTGAAGTCCAGGTGCTGCTTCAGGGAGCAAGAGGTCAAGTATGAATTCCGAGAGCTCGTGTAAGCAGGGTGTTTTTCCAAAAGCAGCTCAGGGTTACAAAAGGAGGCCCCCTTGCATTGGCCAGAGGCCCCGTTATAAACGTGCTCTTCCGGCTTCCTCTAAGCTCTCCAAATCGAGCTCTCCGATGGAGGAGAAACGTTGTTGCCCAGCCTCCTGCATACAAAACACTAGAGTCCCAAGACCCTTGTGGCTGGGTGTTGCTCAGCAGGCACAGATGCCACTTCTGCTCCACAGTGACCTTCCTCGGAATACGGTGCAGACGCTCGCATCCTCATCCTTTCAGAGTCTTGAAAGGCACACCAGCCTTTACAGCAGTTCAGTCGGGAAGGCCCCGTTGAAACTGCCGACTGCGACTGTGCTGGTGGAAGGAAACACTGCACCTTACCTTGAGTCTGGCGCTCGGCTGACTTACGCCCTAGATAACCTCCTCTGCTGGAGGTACTCCGAGCAAGCAATTGCCAGCATTCTGTTTCCTTGGGCCAAGTCTCCGTTCCTCCCCGGGTGTTCCCGCAGGGTTGAGAAGGTTGGCGACCGCAGGGCGTTCCATTAAGCACTCATCGTCGAAAACACGGACCTTCCTTGCAACACGCGGGCAAGTTTCCTTACCACTGGCCAAGAAGGCTTTGGGATGAGAACCTAGCAAGGAAGTGCACGCACTCCGGTTCGTTCAAGAAAATTCACTCTGCCTCCGGTTGCCTCTCAGGGTAATCCAGGGGTGAATAGAAGACGGGCAACAGGACTGTTTCTCCGGCAGCTCTGAGGACGCAGCTCTCCGGTTTGTCACTGGGGCCAACTGTGCCGTTCCCGTCCCCCTCCACTTTCACGGTTGACACCTAGCTCGTGTACCTGACGTTCAGAAGCAGGCCACGTAGACACATGCCACACACATGGGCCCTTCCATGACAACACTTTGGCAAGCAGGAGTCCTCCTGAGGTGAACGGCGTTGAGCCAGTGAACGCCTTCGTGTCGCCTACCTGACCGTGGAGCTTGCCAAGGCCTGACCGTCTTCAAAGGCTGAGAGCACATGTCTCCAGCTGGATCTGAAGTCGACGTGCTGCTTGCGAGGGGAAGACGTCAGCGATGAATTCTGAGAACCCTTGCCATGGCGGTGTCTGTTCCAGTGCAGCTCAGGTTGACCAACTGGGGTCCCCTTGCATTGCACAGCAGACCAGGGAGAAAACTCTTCCTGAGGATTCTTCTGAGCTGTGGCTATCTGGCTCTCCGACGGAGGAAACACATGGCTGCCTGGCCTTCGGCCTACCAACAGGAGAGCCCAAAGACCATCATGAGGCGTGAGGGTGCTCAGAAGGCACAGATGACGCTTTCGGTACACAGTGATTTTCCTCGGAAAACGGTGCAGTCGCGAGCGTCCTCAGATACGTCAAAGGCACACCAGCACTACGGCACTTCAGTGGTGAAAGCCTCGGGTCTACTTGCGACCACCAAGTTTGCTGATGGAAACACTGCCCCTTACTTTGAGTATGCCGCTCAGCCGACATTCGCCTTAGCTGAAGTGGTCTGCTGCAAGACCTCCTGGCAAGGAGTGGCAGGCACACTGTTTCTTTGGAGCAAACTCACGCTTCCTCCCAAGGAGTTCCTGCGGGGTGCCCAAGATGGGTGCCCGCCCACCCCCGCCCCCGTGCTTTACCTTCAGTTTTCTGGCCCCAAGCCTCCTGTTCCAAAGGGACCAATAATGCTTCAGCCCTCAGGATCCAGTTTCTACGTGCAAACCCAGCCTGTGGAGCAGCACCTTCTGCTCAGCTCCAAGAGAGCCACGCGACACACCAGGCGCTCCTGTGAGGAGCCTTTTGTAAGCAGAGGTTCTGCGCAGGGTGACGTGCCTGGCCAAGACAGCGCTTCAGTCAGGCGTGGTCGACGTTGGAACTTTCAATCTCCCAGCAGTGCTTCGGGAAAGGTGTCCATCATTTCGGGCTGGTTGTAAAGTCACCTTTCTGCTGGAGGTGAAGGGTCGTCAGCTTTGAGTTCGTAGAATCCCTGTTACTCGCCGGGTATGATTCAGTGCAGCTAATAGCTAAGCCGGGAGTCTGACAGGCATTGCACGTGACACCGGCCCCCACTCTGTTACCAAGACTGCTTTCCAGAGTTGGAGGTCTGGCTCTCCGCCGGAGCAAGCCGTGTGTCGCCCTGCCCTCTGCATGCACAGAGTGGAGGCCAACCACCCGTGGGGCTGCAGGTTACTCAGAAGCCGCAGTTGACACTTTGGCTACAACGTGTTCTTCCTTGACCTGGGTCCAGGCGTGAGCGGGCCTGCAGTCCTGAGAGGCCTACCGGTGTTAAAGCAGTACCTTCACTAAGGCTTCTCAGAAAGATCTGCACTGCAACACTTCTCACGGCACACGCGGACCTTCCTTTGGCGGCATGGGGGCAGGTTTCCTAACCACTAGCCAAGAAGGCTTTGGGATGAGCTCCTAGTGAGGAACTGCACACACCCCCTCGTTCTTTCGAGAAAACTCACTCTTCCTCACTTTGCCTCCCAGGGAACTCCTACGGTGAGGACAAGACGGGCAGCAGGCCTTGTTGTCAGGCAGCTCCGAGCACGCAGCTCCCCGGCTTGCCAACGGGACGGATTTCGCTTTTCTCGTCCCGCCCCCTCTTCACGGTTGCCACGCAGCTCATGTAGCTGAAGTTCCCGGGCGGCCAAAGGAGACCCATGTCACATACTGTACCCCTTCGCTGAAAGCACTTTGGAAAGCCAGTGTTCCTCCGGACGTGAACTGCGCGAGCCAGTGAACGCCTTCGTTTCGCCTAAGCTCATGGGACATCTTGCAAAGGCCTAGCAGTCTTCGGAGGACGACTGCCTCTTTCTCCCTCGAGAGGTGAAGTCCAGGTGCTGCTTCAGGGAGCAAGAGGTCAAGTATGAATTCCGAGAGCTCGTGTAAGCAGGGTGTTTTTCCAAAAGCAGCTCAGGGTTACAAAAGGAGGCCCCCTTGCATTGGCCAGAGGCCCCGTTATAAACGTGCTCTTCCGGCTTCCTCTAAGCTCTCCAAATCGAGCTCTCCGATGGAGGAGAAACGTTGTTGCCCAGCCTCCTGCATACAAAACACTAGAGTCCCAAGACCCTTGTGGCTGGGTGTTGCTCAGCAGGCACAGATGCCACTTCTGCTCCACAGTGACCTTCCTCGGAATACGGTGCAGACGCTCGCATCCTCATCCTTTCAGAGTCTTGAAAGGCACACCAGCCTTTACAGCAGTTCAGTCGGGAAGGCCCCGTTGAAACTGCCGACTGCGACTGTGCTGGTGGAAGGAAACACTGCACCTTACCTTGAGTCTGGCGCTCGGCTGACTTACGCCCTAGATAACCTCCTCTGCTGGAGGTACTCCGAGCAAGCAATTGCCAGCATTCTGTTTCCTTGGGCCAAGTCTCCGTTCCTCCCCGGGTGTTCCCGCAGGGTTGAGAAGGTTGGCGACCGCAGGGCGTTCCATTAAGCACTCATCGTCGAAAACACGGACCTTCCTTGCAACACGCGGGCAAGTTTCCTTACCACTGGCCAAGAAGGCTTTGGGATGAGAACCTAGCAAGGAAGTGCACGCACTCCGGTTCGTTCAAGAAAATTCACTCTGCCTCCGGTTGCCTCTCAGGGTAATCCAGGGGTGAATAGAAGACGGGCAACAGGACTGTTTCTCCGGCAGCTCTGAGGACGCAGCTCTCCGGTTTGTCACTGGGGCCAACTGTGCCGTTCCCGTCCCCCTCCACTTTCACGGTTGACACCTAGCTCGTGTACCTGACGTTCAGAAGCAGGCCACGTAGACACATGCCACACACATGGGCCCTTCCATGACAACACTTTGGCAAGCAGGAGTCCTCCTGAGGTGAACGGCGTTGAGCCAGTGAACGCCTTCGTGTCGCCTACCTGACCGTGGAGCTTGCCAAGGCCTGACCGTCTTCAAAGGCTGAGAGCACATGTCTCCAGCTGGATCTGAAGTCGACGTGCTGCTTGCGAGGGGAAGACGTCAGCGATGAATTCTGAGAACCCTTGCCATGGCGGTGTCTGTTCCAGTGCAGCTCAGGTTGACCAACTGGGGTCCCCTTGCATTGCACAGCAGACCAGGGAGAAAACTCTTCCTGAGGATTCTTCTGAGCTGTGGCTATCTGGCTCTCCGACGGAGGAAACACATGGCTGCCTGGCCTTCGGCCTACCAACAGGAGAGCCCAAAGACCATCATGAGGCGTGAGGGTGCTCAGAAGGCACAGATGACGCTTTCGGTACACAGTGATTTTCCTCGGAAAACGGTGCAGTCGCGAGCGTCCTCAGATACGTCAAAGGCACACCAGCACTACGGCACTTCAGTGGTGAAAGCCTCGGGTCTACTTGCGACCACCAAGTTTGCTGATGGAAACACTGCCCCTTACTTTGAGTATGCCGCTCAGCCGACATTCGCCTTAGCTGAAGTGGTCTGCTGCAAGACCTCCTGGCAAGGAGTGGCAGGCACACTGTTTCTTTGGAGCAAACTCACGCTTCCTCCCAAGGAGTTCCTGCGGGGTGCCCAAGATGGGTGCCCGCCCACCCCCGCCCCCGTGCTTTACCTTCAGTTTTCTGGCCCCAAGCCTCCTGTTCCAAAGGGACCAATAATGCTTCAGCCCTCAGGATCCAGTTTCTACGTGCAAACCCAGCCTGTGGAGCAGCACCTTCTGCTCAGCTCCAAGAGAGCCACGCGACACACCAGGCGCTCCTGTGAGGAGCCTTTTGTAAGCAGAGGTTCTGCGCAGGGTGACGTGCCTGGCCAAGACAGCGCTTCAGTCAGGCGTGGTCGACGTTGGAACTTTCAATCTCCCAGCAGTGCTTCGGGAAAGGTGTCCATCATTTCGGGCTGGTTGTAAAGTCACCTTTCTGCTGGAGGTGAAGGGTCGTCAGCTTTGAGTTCGTAGAATCCCTGTTACTCGCCGGGTATGATTCAGTGCAGCTAATAGCTAAGCCGGGAGTCTGACAGGCATTGCACGTGACACCGGCCCCCACTCTGTTACCAAGACTGCTTTCCAGAGTTGGAGGTCTGGCTCTCCGCCGGAGCAAGCCGTGTGTCGCCCTGCCCTCTGCATGCACAGAGTGGAGGCCAACCACCCGTGGGGCTGCAGGTTACTCAGAAGCCGCAGTTGACACTTTGGCTACAACGTGTTCTTCCTTGACCTGGGTCCAGGCGTGAGCGGGCCTGCAGTCCTGAGAGGCCTACCGGTGTTAAAGCAGTACCTTCACTAAGGCTTCTCAGAAAGATCTGCACTGCAACACTTCTCACGGCACACGCGGACCTTCCTTTGGCGGCATGGGGGCAGGTTTCCTAACCACTAGCCAAGAAGGCTTTGGGATGAGCTCCTAGTGAGGAACTGCACACACCCCCTCGTTCTTTCGAGAAAACTCACTCTTCCTCACTTTGCCTCCCAGGGAACTCCTACGGTGAGGACAAGACGGGCAGCAGGCCTTGTTGTCAGGCAGCTCCGAGCACGCAGCTCCCCGGCTTGCCAACGGGACGGATTTCGCTTTTCTCGTCCCGCCCCCTCTTCACGGTTGCCACGCAGCTCATGTAGCTGAAGTTCCCGGGCGGCCAAAGGAGACCCATGTCACATACTGTACCCCTTCGCTGAAAGCACTTTGGAAAGCCAGTGTTCCTCCGGACGTGAACTGCGCGAGCCAGTGAACGCCTTCGTTTCGCCTAAGCTCATGGGACATCTTGCAAAGGCCTAGCAGTCTTCGGAGGACGACTGCCTCTTTCTCCCTCGAGAGGTGAAGTCCAGGTGCTGCTTCAGGGAGCAAGAGGTCAAGTATGAATTCCGAGAGCTCGTGTAAGCAGGGTGTTTTTCCAAAAGCAGCTCAGGGTTACAAAAGGAGGCCCCCTTGCATTGGCCAGAGGCCCCGTTATAAACGTGCTCTTCCGGCTTCCTCTAAGCTCTCCAAATCGAGCTCTCCGATGGAGGAGAAACGTTGTTGCCCAGCCTCCTGCATACAAAACACTAGAGTCCCAAGACCCTTGTGGCTGGGTGTTGCTCAGCAGGCACAGATGCCACTTCTGCTCCACAGTGACCTTCCTCGGAATACGGTGCAGACGCTCGCATCCTCATCCTTTCAGAGTCTTGAAAGGCACACCAGCCTTTACAGCAGTTCAGTCGGGAAGGCCCCGTTGAAACTGCCGACTGCGACTGTGCTGGTGGAAGGAAACACTGCACCTTACCTTGAGTCTGGCGCTCGGCTGACTTACGCCCTAGATAACCTCCTCTGCTGGAGGTACTCCGAGCAAGCAATTGCCAGCATTCTGTTTCCTTGGGCCAAGTCTCCGTTCCTCCCCGGGTGTTCCCGCAGGGTTGAGAAGGTTGGCGACCGCAGGGCGTTCCATTAAGCACTCATCGTCGAAAACACGGACCTTCCTTGCAACACGCGGGCAAGTTTCCTTACCACTGGCCAAGAAGGCTTTGGGATGAGAACCTAGCAAGGAAGTGCACGCACTCCGGTTCGTTCAAGAAAATTCACTCTGCCTCCGGTTGCCTCTCAGGGTAATCCAGGGGTGAATAGAAGACGGGCAACAGGACTGTTTCTCCGGCAGCTCTGAGGACGCAGCTCTCCGGTTTGTCACTGGGGCCAACTGTGCCGTTCCCGTCCCCCTCCACTTTCACGGTTGACACCTAGCTCGTGTACCTGACGTTCAGAAGCAGGCCACGTAGACACATGCCACACACATGGGCCCTTCCATGACAACACTTTGGCAAGCAGGAGTCCTCCTGAGGTGAACGGCGTTGAGCCAGTGAACGCCTTCGTGTCGCCTACCTGACCGTGGAGCTTGCCAAGGCCTGACCGTCTTCAAAGGCTGAGAGCACATGTCTCCAGCTGGATCTGAAGTCGACGTGCTGCTTGCGAGGGGAAGACGTCAGCGATGAATTCTGAGAACCCTTGCCATGGCGGTGTCTGTTCCAGTGCAGCTCAGGTTGACCAACTGGGGTCCCCTTGCATTGCACAGCAGACCAGGGAGAAAACTCTTCCTGAGGATTCTTCTGAGCTGTGGCTATCTGGCTCTCCGACGGAGGAAACACATGGCTGCCTGGCCTTCGGCCTACCAACAGGAGAGCCCAAAGACCATCATGAGGCATGAGGGTGCTCAGAAGGCACAGATGACGCTTTCGGTACACAGTGATTTTCCTCGGAAAACGGTGCAGTCGCGAGCGTCCTCAGATACGTCAAAGGCACACCAGCACTACGGCACTTCAGTGGTGAAAGCCTCGGGTCTACTTGCGACCACCAAGTTTGCTGATGGAAACACTGCCCCTTACTTTGAGTATGCCGCTCAGCCGACATTCGCCTTAGCTGAAGTGGTCTGCTGCAAGACCTCCTGGCAAGGAGTGGCAGGCACACTGTTTCTTTGGAGCAAACTCACGCTTCCTCCCAAGGAGTTCCTGCGGGGTGCCCAAGATGGGTGCCCGCCCACCCCCGCCCCCGTGCTTTACCTTCAGTTTTCTGGCCCCAAGCCTCCTGTTCCAAAGGGACCAATAATGCTTCAGCCCTCAGGATCCAGTTTCTACGTGCAAACCCAGCCTGTGGAGCAGCACCTTCTGCTCAGCTCCAAGAGAGCCACGCGACACACCAGGCGCTCCTGTGAGGAGCCTTTTGTAAGCAGAGGTTCTGCGCAGGGTGACGTGCCTGGCCAAGACAGCGCTTCAGTCAGGCGTGGTCGACGTTGGAACTTTCAATCTCCCAGCAGTGCTTCGGGAAAGGTGTCCATCATTTCGGGCTGGTTGTAAAGTCACCTTTCTGCTGGAGGTGAAGGGTCGTCAGCTTTGAGTTCGTAGAATCCCTGTTACTCGCCGGGTATGATTCAGTGCAGCTAATAGCTAAGCCGGGAGTCTGACAGGCATTGCACGTGACACCGGCCCCCACTCTGTTACCAAGACTGCTTTCCAGAGTTGGAGGTCTGGCTCTCCGCCGGAGCAAGCCGTGTGTCGCCCTGCCCTCTGCATGCACAGAGTGGAGGCCAACCACCCGTGGGGCTGCAGGTTACTCAGAAGCCGCAGTTGACACTTTGGCTACAACGTGTTCTTCCTTGACCTGGGTCCAGGCGTGAGCGGGCCTGCAGTCCTGAGAGGCCTACCGGTGTTAAAGCAGTACCTTCACTAAGGCTTCTCAGAAAGATCTGCACTGCAACACTTCTCACGGCACACGCGGACCTTCCTTTGGCGGCATGGGGGCAGGTTTCCTAACCACTAGCCAAGAAGGCTTTGGGATGAGCTCCTAGTGAGGAACTGCACACACCCCCTCGTTCTTTCGAGAAAACTCACTCTTCCTCACTTTGCCTCCCAGGGAACTCCTACGGTGAGGACAAGACGGGCAGCAGGCCTTGTTGTCAGGCAGCTCCGAGCACGCAGCTCCCCGGCTTGCCAACGGGACGGATTTCGCTTTTCTCGTCCCGCCCCCTCTTCACGGTTGCCACGCAGCTCATGTAGCTGAAGTTCCCGGGCGGCCAAAGGAGACCCATGTCACATACTGTACCCCTTCGCTGAAAGCACTTTGGAAAGCCAGTGTTCCTCCGGACGTGAACTGCGCGAGCCAGTGAACGCCTTCGTTTCGCCTAAGCTCATGGGACATCTTGCAAAGGCCTAGCAGTCTTCGGAGGACGACTGCCTCTTTCTCCCTCGAGAGGTGAAGTCCAGGTGCTGCTTCAGGGAGCAAGAGGTCAAGTATGAATTCCGAGAGCTCGTGTAAGCAGGGTGTTTTTCCAAAAGCAGCTCAGGGTTACAAAAGGAGGCCCCCTTGCATTGGCCAGAGGCCCCGTTATAAACGTGCTCTTCCGGCTTCCTCTAAGCTCTCCAAATCGAGCTCTCCGATGGAGGAGAAACGTTGTTGCCCAGCCTCCTGCATACAAAACACTAGAGTCCCAAGACCCTTGTGGCTGGGTGTTGCTCAGCAGGCACAGATGCCACTTCTGCTCCACAGTGACCTTCCTCGGAATACGGTGCAGACGCTCGCATCCTCATCCTTTCAGAGTCTTGAAAGGCACACCAGCCTTTACAGCAGTTCAGTCGGGAAGGCCCCGTTGAAACTGCCGACTGCGACTGTGCTGGTGGAAGGAAACACTGCACCTTACCTTGAGTCTGGCGCTCGGCTGACTTACGCCCTAGATAACCTCCTCTGCTGGAGGTACTCCGAGCAAGCAATTGCCAGCATTCTGTTTCCTTGGGCCAAGTCTCCGTTCCTCCCCGGGTGTTCCCGCAGGGTTGAGAAGGTTGGCGACCGCAGGGCGTTCCATTAAGCACTCATCGTCGAAAACACGGACCTTCCTTGCAACACGCGGGCAAGTTTCCTTACCACTGGCCAAGAAGGCTTTGGGATGAGAACCTAGCAAGGAAGTGCACGCACTCCGGTTCGTTCAAGAAAATTCACTCTGCCTCCGGTTGCCTCTCAGGGTAATCCAGGGGTGAATAGAAGACGGGCAACAGGACTGTTTCTCCGGCAGCTCTGAGGACGCAGCTCTCCGGTTTGTCACTGGGGCCAACTGTGCCGTTCCCGTCCCCCTCCACTTTCACGGTTGACACCTAGCTCGTGTACCTGACGTTCAGAAGCAGGCCACGTAGACACATGCCACACACATGGGCCCTTCCATGACAACACTTTGGCAAGCAGGAGTCCTCCTGAGGTGAACGGCGTTGAGCCAGTGAACGCCTTCGTGTCGCCTACCTGACCGTGGAGCTTGCCAAGGCCTGACCGTCTTCAAAGGCTGAGAGCACATGTCTCCAGCTGGATCTGAAGTCGACGTGCTGCTTGCGAGGGGAAGACGTCAGCGATGAATTCTGAGAACCCTTGCCATGGCGGTGTCTGTTCCAGTGCAGCTCAGGTTGACCAACTGGGGTCCCCTTGCATTGCACAGCAGACCAGGGAGAAAACTCTTCCTGAGGATTCTTCTGAGCTGTGGCTATCTGGCTCTCCGACGGAGGAAACACATGGCTGCCTGGCCTTCGGCCTACCAACAGGAGAGCCCAAAGACCATCATGAGGCGTGAGGGTGCTCAGAAGGCACAGATGACGCTTTCGGTACACAGTGATTTTCCTCGGAAAACGGTGCAGTCGCGAGCGTCCTCAGATACGTCAAAGGCACACCAGCACTACGGCACTTCAGTGGTGAAAGCCTCGGGTCTACTTGCGACCACCAAGTTTGCTGATGGAAACACTGCCCCTTACTTTGAGTATGCCGCTCAGCCGACATTCGCCTTAGCTGAAGTGGTCTGCTGCAAGACCTCCTGGCAAGGAGTGGCAGGCACACTGTTTCTTTGGAGCAAACTCACGCTTCCTCCCAAGGAGTTCCTGCGGGGTGCCCAAGATGGGTGCCCGCCCACCCCCGCCCCCGTGCTTTACCTTCAGTTTTCTGGCCCCAAGCCTCCTGTTCCAAAGGGACCAATAATGCTTCAGCCCTCAGGATCCAGTTTCTACGTGCAAACCCAGCCTGTGGAGCAGCACCTTCTGCTCAGCTCCAAGAGAGCCACGCGACACACCAGGCGCTCCTGTGAGGAGCCTTTTGTAAGCAGAGGTTCTGCGCAGGGTGACGTGCCTGGCCAAGACAGCGCTTCAGTCAGGCGTGGTCGACGTTGGAACTTTCAATCTCCCAGCAGTGCTTCGGGAAAGGTGTCCATCATTTCGGGCTGGTTGTAAAGTCACCTTTCTGCTGGAGGTGAAGGGTCGTCAGCTTTGAGTTCGTAGAATCCCTGTTACTCGCCGGGTATGATTCAGTGCAGCTAATAGCTAAGCCGGGAGTCTGACAGGCATTGCACGTGACACCGGCCCCCACTCTGTTACCAAGACTGCTTTCCAGAGTTGGAGGTCTGGCTCTCCGCCGGAGCAAGCCGTGTGTCGCCCTGCCCTCTGCATGCACAGAGTGGAGGCCAACCACCCGTGGGGCTGCAGGTTACTCAGAAGCCGCAGTTGACACTTTGGCTACAACGTGTTCTTCCTTGACCTGGGTCCAGGCGTGAGCGGGCCTGCAGTCCTGAGAGGCCTACCGGTGTTAAAGCAGTACCTTCACTAAGGCTTCTCAGAAAGATCTGCACTGCAACACTTCTCACGGCACACGCGGACCTTCCTTTGGCGGCATGGGGGCAGGTTTCCTAACCACTAGCCAAGAAGGCTTTGGGATGAGCTCCTAGTGAGGAACTGCACACACCCCCTCGTTCTTTCGAGAAAACTCACTCTTCCTCACTTTGCCTCCCAGGGAACTCCTACGGTGAGGACAAGACGGGCAGCAGGCCTTGTTGTCAGGCAGCTCCGAGCACGCAGCTCCCCGGCTTGCCAACGGGACGGATTTCGCTTTTCTCGTCCCGCCCCCTCTTCACGGTTGCCACGCAGCTCATGTAGCTGAAGTTCCCGGGCGGCCAAAGGAGACCCATGTCACATACTGTACCCCTTCGCTGAAAGCACTTTGGAAAGCCAGTGTTCCTCCGGACGTGAACTGCGCGAGCCAGTGAACGCCTTCGTTTCGCCTAAGCTCATGGGACATCTTGCAAAGGCCTAGCAGTCTTCGGAGGACGACTGCCTCTTTCTCCCTCGAGAGGTGAAGTCCAGGTGCTGCTTCAGGGAGCAAGAGGTCAAGTATGAATTCCGAGAGCTCGTGTAAGCAGGGTGTTTTTCCAAAAGCAGCTCAGGGTTACAAAAGGAGGCCCCCTTGCATTGGCCAGAGGCCCCGTTATAAACGTGCTCTTCCGGCTTCCTCTAAGCTCTCCAAATCGAGCTCTCCGATGGAGGAGAGACGTTGTTGCCCAGCCTCCTGCATACAAAACACTAGAGTCCCAAGACCCTTGTGGCTGGGTGTTGCTCAGCAGGCACAGATGCCACTTCTGCTCCACAGTGACCTTCCTCGGAATACGGTGCAGACGCTCGCATCCTCATCCTTTCAGAGTCTTGAAAGGCACACCAGCCTTTACAGCAGTTCAGTCGGGAAGGCCCCGTTGAAACTGCCGACTGCGACTGTGCTGGTGGAAGGAAACACTGCACCTTACCTTGAGTCTGGCGCTCGGCTGACTTACGCCCTAGATAACCTCCTCTGCTGGAGGTACTCCGAGCAAGCAATTGCCAGCATTCTGTTTCCTTGGGCCAAGTCTCCGTTCCTCCCCGGGTGTTCCCGCAGGGTTGAGAAGGTTGGCGACCGCAGGGCGTTCCATTAAGCACTCATCGTCGAAAACACGGACCTTCCTTGCAACACGCGGGCAAGTTTCCTTACCACTGGCCAAGAAGGCTTTGGGATGAGAACCTAGCAAGGAAGTGCACGCACTCCGGTTCGTTCAAGAAAATTCACTCTGCCTCCGGTTGCCTCTCAGGGTAATCCAGGGGTGAATAGAAGACGGGCAACAGGACTGTTTCTCCGGCAGCTCTGAGGACGCAGCTCTCCGGTTTGTCACTGGGGCCAACTGTGCCGTTCCCGTCCCCCTCCACTTTCACGGTTGACACCTAGCTCGTGTACCTGACGTTCAGAAGCAGGCCACGTAGACACATGCCACACACATGGGCCCTTCCATGACAACACTTTGGCAAGCAGGAGTCCTCCTGAGGTGAACGGCGTTGAGCCAGTGAACGCCTTCGTGTCGCCTACCTGACCGTGGAGCTTGCCAAGGCCTGACCGTCTTCAAAGGCTGAGAGCACATGTCTCCAGCTGGATCTGAAGTCGACGTGCTGCTTGCGAGGGGAAGACGTCAGCGATGAATTCTGAGAACCCTTGCCATGGCGGTGTCTGTTCCAGTGCAGCTCAGGTTGACCAACTGGGGTCCCCTTGCATTGCACAGCAGACCAGGGAGAAAACTCTTCCTGAGGATTCTTCTGAGCTGTGGCTATCTGGCTCTCCGACGGAGGAAACACATGGCTGCCTGGCCTTCGGCCTACCAACAGGAGAGCCCAAAGACCATCATGAGGCGTGAGGGTGCTCAGAAGGCACAGATGACGCTTTCGGTACACAGTGATTTTCCTCGGAAAACGGTGCAGTCGCGAGCGTCCTCAGATACGTCAAAGGCACACCAGCACTACGGCACTTCAGTGGTGGAAGCCTCGGGTCTACTTGCGACCACCAAGTTTGCTGATGGAAACACTGCCCCTTACTTTGAGTATGCCGCTCAGCCGACATTCGCCTTAGCTGAAGTGGTCTGCTGCAAGACCTCCTGGCAAGGAGTGGCAGGCACACTGTTTCTTTGGAGCAAACTCACGCTTCCTCCCAAGGAGTTCCTGCGGGGTGCCCAAGATGGGTGCCCGCCCACCCCCGCCCCCGTGCTTTACCTTCAGTTTTCTGGCCCCAAGCCTCCTGTTCCAAAGGGACCAATAATGCTTCAGCCCTCAGGATCCAGTTTCTACGTGCAAACCCAGCCTGTGGAGCAGCACCTTCTGCTCAGCTCCAAGAGAGCCACGCGACACACCAGGCGCTCCTGTGAGGAGCCTTTTGTAAGCAGAGGTTCTGCGCAGGGTGACGTGCCTGGCCACGACAGCGCTTCAGTCAGGCGTGGTCGACGTTGGAACTTTCAATCTCCCAGCAGTGCTTCGGGAAAGGTGTCCATCATTTCGGGCTGGTTGTAAAGTCACCTTTCTGCTGGAGGTGAAGGGTCGTCAGCTTTGAGTTCGTAGAATCCCTGTTACTCGCCGGGTATGATTCAGTGCAGCTAATAGCTAAGCCGGGAGTCTGACAGGCACTGCACGTGACACCGGCCCCCACTCTGTTACCAAGACTGCTTTCCAGAGTTGGAGGTCTGGCTCTCCGCCGGAGCAAGCCGTGTGTCGCCCTGCCCTCTGCATGCACAGAGTGGAGGCCAACCACCCGTGGGGCTGCAGGTTACTCAGAAGCCGCAGTTGACACTTTGGCTACAACGTGTTCTTCCTTGACCTGGGTCCAGGCGTGAGCGGGCCTGCAGTCCTGAGAGGCCTACCGGTGTTAAAGCAGTACCTTCACTAAGGCTTCTCAGAAAGATCTGCACTGCAACACTTCTCACGGCACACGCGGACCTTCCTTTGGCGGCATGGGGGCAGGTTTCCTAACCACTAGCCAAGAAGGCTTTGGGATGAGCTCCTAGTGAGGAACTGCACACACCCCCTCGTTCTTTCGAGAAAACTCACTCTTCCTCACTTTGCCTCCCAGGGAACTCCTACGGTGAGGACAAGACGGGCAGCAGGCCTTGTTGTCAGGCAGCTCCGAGCACGCAGCTCCCCGGCTTGCCAACGGGACGGATTTCGCTTTTCTCGTCCCGCCCCCTCTTCACGGTTGCCACGCAGCTCATGTAGCTGAAGTTCCCGGGCGGCCAAAGGAGACCCATGTCACACACTGTACCCCTTCGCTGAAAGCACTTTGGAAAGCCAGTGTTCCTCCGGACGTGAACTGCGCGAGCCAGTGAACGCCTTCGTTTCGCCTAAGCTCATGGGACATCTTGCAAAGGCCTAGCAGTCTTCGGAGGACGACTGCCTCTTTCTCCCTCGAGAGGTGAAGTCCAGGTGCTGCTTCAGGGAGCAAGAGGTCAAGTATGAATTCCGAGAGCTCGTGTAAGCAGGGTGTTTTTCCAAAAGCAGCTCAGGGTTACAAAAGGAGGCCCCCTTGCATTGGCCAGAGGCCCCGTTATAAACGTGCTCTTCCGGCTTCCTCTAAGCTCTCCAAATCGAGCTCTCCGATGGAGGAGAAACGTTGTTGCCCAGCCTCCTGCATACAAAACACTAGAGTCCCAAGACCCTTGTGGCTGGGTGTTGCTCAGCAGGCACAGATGCCACTTCTGCTCCACAGTGACCTTCCTCGGAATACGGTGCAGACGCTCGCATCCTCATCCTTTCAGAGTCTTGAAAGGCACACCAGCCTTTACAGCAGTTCAGTCGGGAAGGCCCCGTTGAAACTGCCGACTGCGACTGTGCTGGTGGAAGGAAACACTGCACCTTACCTTGAGTCTGGCGCTCGGCTGACTTACGCCCTAGATAACCTCCTCTGCTGGAGGTACTCCGAGCAAGCAATTGCCAGCATTCTGTTTCCTTGGGCCAAGTCTCCGTTCCTCCCCGGGTGTTCCCGCAGGGTTGAGAAGGTTGGCGACCGCAGGGCGTTCCATTAAGCACTCATCGTCGAAAACACGGACCTTCCTTGCAACACGCGGGCAAGTTTCCTTACCACTGGCCAAGAAGGCTTTGGGATGAGAACCTAGCAAGGAAGTGCACGCACTCCGGTTCGTTCAAGAAAATTCACTCTGCCTCCGGTTGCCTCTCAGGGTAATCCAGGGGTGAATAGAAGACGGGCAACAGGACTGTTTCTCCGGCAGCTCTGAGGACGCAGCTCTCCGGTTTGTCACTGGGGCCAACTGTGCCGTTCCCGTCCCCCTCCACTTTCACGGTTGACACCTAGCTCGTGTACCTGACGTTCAGAAGCAGGCCACGTAGACACATGCCACACACATGGGCCCTTCCATGACAACACTTTGGCAAGCAGGAGTCCTCCTGAGGTGAACGGCGTTGAGCCAGTGAACGCCTTCGTGTCGCCTACCTGACCGTGGAGCTTGCCAAGGCCTGACCGTCTTCAAAGGCTGAGAGCACATGTCTCCAGCTGGATCTGAAGTCGACGTGCTGCTTGCGAGGGGAAGACGTCAGCGATGAATTCTGAGAACCCTTGCCATGGCGGTGTCTGTTCCAGTGCAGCTCAGGTTGACCAACTGGGGTCCCCTTGCATTGCACAGCAGACCAGGGAGAAAACTCTTCCTGAGGATTCTTCTGAGCTGTGGCTATCTGGCTCTCCGACGGAGGAAACACATGGCTGCCTGGCCTTCGGCCTACCAACAGGAGAGCCCAAAGACCATCATGAGGCGTGAGGGTGCTCAGAAGGCACAGATGACGCTTTCGGTACACAGTGATTTTCCTCGGAAAACGGTGCAGTCGCGAGCGTCCTCAGATACGTCAAAGGCACACCAGCACTACGGCACTTCAGTGGTGGAAGCCTCGGGTCTACTTGCGACCACCAAGTTTGCTGATGGAAACACTGCCCCTTACTTTGAGTATGCCGCTCAGCCGACATTCGCCTTAGCTGAAGTGGTCTGCTGCAAGACCTCCTGGCAAGGAGTGGCAGGCACACTGTTTCTTTGGAGCAAACTCACGCTTCCTCCCAAGGAGTTCCTGCGGGGTGCCCAAGATGGGTGCCCGCCCACCCCCGCCCCCGTGCTTTACCTTCAGTTTTCTGGCCCCAAGCCTCCTGTTCCAAAGGGACCAATAATGCTTCAGCCCTCAGGATCCAGTTTCTACGTGCAAACCCAGCCTGTGGAGCAGCACCTTCTGCTCAGCTCCAAGAGAGCCACGCGACACACCAGGCGCTCCTGTGAGGAGCCTTTTGTAAGCAGAGGTTCTGCGCAGGGTGACGTGCCTGGCCAAGACAGCGCTTCAGTCAGGCGTGGTCGACGTTGGAACTTTCAATCTCCCAGCAGTGCTTCGGGAAAGGTGTCCATCATTTCGGGCTGGTTGTAAAGTCACCTTTCTGCTGGAGGTGAAGGGTCGTCAGCTTTGAGTTCGTAGAATCCCTGTTACTCGCCGGGTATGATTCAGTGCAGCTAATAGCTAAGCCGGGAGTCTGACAGGCACTGCACGTGACACCGGCCCCCACTCTGTTACCAAGACTGCTTTCCAGAGTTGGAGGTCTGGCTCTCCGCCGGAGCAAGCCGTGTGTCGCCCTGCCCTCTGCATGCACAGAGTGGAGGCCAACCACCCGTGGGGCTGCAGGTTACTCAGAAGCCGCAGTTGACACTTTGGCTACAACGTGTTCTTCCTTGACCTGGGTCCAGGCGTGAGCGGGCCTGCAGTCCTGAGAGGCCTACCGGTGTTAAAGCAGTACCTTCACTAAGGCTTCTCAGAAAGATCTGCACTGCAACACTTCTCACGGCACACGCGGACCTTCCTTTGGCGGCATGGGGGCAGGTTTCCTAACCACTAGCCAAGAAGGCTTTGGGATGAGCTCCTAGTGAGGAACTGCACACACCCCCTCGTTCTTTCGAGAAAACTCACTCTTCCTCACTTTGCCTCCCAGGGAACTCCTACGGTGAGGACAAGACGGGCAGCAGGCCTTGTTGTCAGGCAGCTCCGAGCACGCAGCTCCCCGGCTTGCCAACGGGACGGATTTCGCTTTTCTCGTCCCGCCCCCTCTTCACGGTTGCCACGCAGCTCATGTAGCTGAAGTTCCCGGGCGGCCAAAGGAGACCCATGTCACACACTGTACCCCTTCGCTGAAAGCACTTTGGAAAGCCAGTGTTCCTCCGGACGTGAACTGCGCGAGCCAGTGAACGCCTTCGTTTCGCCTAAGCTCATGGGACATCTTGCAAAGGCCTAGCAGTCTTCGGAGGACGACTGCCTCTTTCTCCCTCGAGAGGTGAAGTCCAGGTGCTGCTTCAGGGAGCAAGAGGTCAAGTATGAATTCCGAGAGCTCGTGTAAGCAGGGTGTTTTTCCAAAAGCAGCTCAGGGTTACAAAAGGAGGCCCCCTTGCATTGGCCAGAGGCCCCGTTATAAACGTGCTCTTCCGGCTTCCTCTAAGCTCTCCAAATCGAGCTCTCCGATGGAGGAGAAACGTTGTTGCCCAGCCTCCTGCATACAAAACACTAGAGTCCCAAGACCCTTGTGGCTGGGTGTTGCTCAGCAGGCACAGATGCCACTTCTGCTCCACAGTGACCTTCCTCGGAATACGGTGCAGACGCTCGCATCCTCATCCTTTCAGAGTCTTGAAAGGCACACCAGCCTTTACAGCAGTTCAGTCGGGAAGGCCCCGTTGAAACTGCCGACTGCGACTGTGCTGGTGGAAGGAAACACTGCACCTTACCTTGAGTCTGGCGCTCGGCTGACTTACGCCCTAGATAACCTCCTCTGCTGGAGGTACTCCGAGCAAGCAATTGCCAGCATTCTGTTTCCTTGGGCCAAGTCTCCGTTCCTCCCCGGGTGTTCCCGCAGGGTTGAGAAGGTTGGCGACCGCAGGGCGTTCCATTAAGCACTCATCGTCGAAAACACGGACCTTCCTTGCAACACGCGGGCAAGTTTCCTTACCACTGGCCAAGAAGGCTTTGGGATGAGAACCTAGCAAGGAAGTGCACGCACTCCGGTTCGTTCAAGAAAATTCACTCTGCCTCCGGTTGCCTCTCAGGGTAATCCAGGGGTGAATAGAAGACGGGCAACAGGACTGTTTCTCCGGCAGCTCTGAGGACGCAGCTCTCCGGTTTGTCACTGGGGCCAACTGTGCCGTTCCCGTCCCCCTCCACTTTCACGGTTGACACCTAGCTCGTGTACCTGACGTTCAGAAGCAGGCCACGTAGACACATGCCACACACATGGGCCCTTCCATGACAACACTTTGGCAAGCAGGAGTCCTCCTGAGGTGAACGGCGTTGAGCCAGTGAACGCCTTCGTGTCGCCTACCTGACCGTGGAGCTTGCCAAGGCCTGACCGTCTTCAAAGGCTGAGAGCACATGTCTCCAGCTGGATCTGAAGTCGACGTGCTGCTTGCGAGGGGAAGACGTCAGCGATGAATTCTGAGAACCCTTGCCATGGCGGTGTCTGTTCCAGTGCAGCTCAGGTTGACCAACTGGGGTCCCCTTGCATTGCACAGCAGACCAGGGAGAAAACTCTTCCTGAGGATTCTTCTGAGCTGTGGCTATCTGGCTCTCCGACGGAGGAAACACATGGCTGCCTGGCCTTCGGCCTACCAACAGGAGAGCCCAAAGACCATCATGAGGCGTGAGGGTGCTCAGAAGGCACAGATGACGCTTTCGGTACACAGTGATTTTCCTCGGAAAACGGTGCAGTCGCGAGCGTCCTCAGATACGTCAAAGGCACACCAGCACTACGGCACTTCAGTGGTGGAAGCCTCGGGTCTACTTGCGACCACCAAGTTTGCTGATGGAAACACTGCCCCTTACTTTGAGTATGCCGCTCAGCCGACATTCGCCTTAGCTGAAGTGGTCTGCTGCAAGACCTCCTGGCAAGGAGTGGCAGGCACACTGTTTCTTTGGAGCAAACTCACGCTTCCTCCCAAGGAGTTCCTGCGGGGTGCCCAAGATGGGTGCCCGCCCACCCCCGCCCCCGTGCTTTACCTTCAGTTTTCTGGCCCCAAGCCTCCTGTTCCAAAGGGACCAATAATGCTTCAGCCCTCAGGATCCAGTTTCTACGTGCAAACCCAGCCTGTGGAGCAGCACCTTCTGCTCAGCTCCAAGAGAGCCACGCGACACACCAGGCGCTCCTGTGAGGAGCCTTTTGTAAGCAGAGGTTCTGCGCAGGGTGACGTGCCTGGCCACGACAGCGCTTCAGTCAGGCGTGGTCGACGTTGGAACTTTCAATCTCCCAGCAGTGCTTCGGGAAAGGTGTCCATCATTTCGGGCTGGTTGTAAAGTCACCTTTCTGCTGGAGGTGAAGGGTCGTCAGCTTTGAGTTCGTAGAATCCCTGTTACTCGCCGGGTATGATTCAGTGCAGCTAATAGCTAAGCCGGGAGTCTGACAGGCACTGCACGTGACACCGGCCCCCACTCTGTTACCAAGACTGCTTTCCAGAGTTGGAGGTCTGGCTCTCCGCCGGAGCAAGCCGTGTGTCGCCCTGCCCTCTGCATGCACAGAGTGGAGGCCAACCACCCGTGGGGCTGCAGGTTACTCAGAAGCCGCAGTTGACACTTTGGCTACAACGTGTTCTTCCTTGACCTGGGTCCAGGCGTGAGCGGGCCTGCAGTCCTGAGAGGCCTACCGGTGTTAAAGCAGTACCTTCACTAAGGCTTCTCAGAAAGATCTGCACTGCAACACTTCTCACGGCACACGCGGACCTTCCTTTGGCGGCATGGGGGCAGGTTTCCTAACCACTAGCCAAGAAGGCTTTGGGATGAGCTCCTAGTGAGGAACTGCACACACCCCCTCGTTCTTTCGAGAAAACTCACTCTTCCTCACTTTGCCTCCCAGGGAACTCCTACGGTGAGGACAAGACGGGCAGCAGGCCTTGTTGTCAGGCAGCTCCGAGCACGCAGCTCCCCGGCTTGCCAACGGGACGGATTTCGCTTTTCTCGTCCCGCCCCCTCTTCACGGTTGCCACGCAGCTCATGTAGCTGAAGTTCCCGGGCGGCCAAAGGAGACCCATGTCACACACTGTACCCCTTCGCTGAAAGCACTTTGGAAAGCCAGTGTTCCTCCGGACGTGAACTGCGCGAGCCAGTGAACGCCTTCGTTTCGCCTAAGCTCATGGGACATCTTGCAAAGGCCTAGCAGTCTTCGGAGGACGACTGCCTCTTTCTCCCTCGAGAGGTGAAGTCCAGGTGCTGCTTCAGGGAGCAAGAGGTCAAGTATGAATTCCGAGAGCTCGTGTAAGCAGGGTGTTTTTCCAAAAGCAGCTCAGGGTTACAAAAGGAGGCCCCCTTGCATTGGCCAGAGGCCCCGTTATAAACGTGCTCTTCCGGCTTCCTCTAAGCTCTCCAAATCGAGCTCTCCGATGGAGGAGAAACGTTGTTGCCCAGCCTCCTGCATACAAAACACTAGAGTCCCAAGACCCTTGTGGCTGGGTGTTGCTCAGCAGGCACAGATGCCACTTCTGCTCCACAGTGACCTTCCTCGGAATACGGTGCAGACGCTCGCATCCTCATCCTTTCAGAGTCTTGAAAGGCACACCAGCCTTTACAGCAGTTCAGTCGGGAAGGCCCCGTTGAAACTGCCGACTGCGACTGTGCTGGTGGAAGGAAACACTGCACCTTACCTTGAGTCTGGCGCTCGGCTGACTTACGCCCTAGATAACCTCCTCTGCTGGAGGTACTCCGAGCAAGCAATTGCCAGCATTCTGTTTCCTTGGGCCAAGTCTCCGTTCCTCCCCGGGTGTTCCCGCAGGGTTGAGAAGGTTGGCGACCGCAGGGCGTTCCATTAAGCACTCATCGTCGAAAACACGGACCTTCCTTGCAACACGCGGGCAAGTTTCCTTACCACTGGCCAAGAAGGCTTTGGGATGAGAACCTAGCAAGGAAGTGCACGCACTCCGGTTCGTTCAAGAAAATTCACTCTGCCTCCGGTTGCCTCTCAGGGTAATCCAGGGGTGAATAGAAGACGGGCAACAGGACTGTTTCTCCGGCAGCTCTGAGGACGCAGCTCTCCGGTTTGTCACTGGGGCCAACTGTGCCGTTCCCGTCCCCCTCCACTTTCACGGTTGACACCTAGCTCGTGTACCTGACGTTCAGAAGCAGGCCACGTAGACACATGCCACACACATGGGCCCTTCCATGACAACACTTTGGCAAGCAGGAGTCCTCCTGAGGTGAACGGCGTTGAGCCAGTGAACGCCTTCGTGTCGCCTACCTGACCGTGGAGCTTGCCAAGGCCTGACCGTCTTCAAAGGCTGAGAGCACATGTCTCCAGCTGGATCTGAAGTCGACGTGCTGCTTGCGAGGGGAAGACGTCAGCGATGAATTCTGAGAACCCTTGCCATGGCGGTGTCTGTTCCAGTGCAGCTCAGGTTGACCAACTGGGGTCCCCTTGCATTGCACAGCAGACCAGGGAGAAAACTCTTCCTGAGGATTCTTCTGAGCTGTGGCTATCTGGCTCTCCGACGGAGGAAACACATGGCTGCCTGGCCTTCGGCCTACCAACAGGAGAGCCCAAAGACCATCATGAGGCGTGAGGGTGCTCAGAAGGCACAGATGACGCTTTCGGTACACAGTGATTTTCCTCGGAAAACGGTGCAGTCGCGAGCGTCCTCAGATACGTCAAAGGCACACCAGCACTACGGCACTTCAGTGGTGGAAGCCTCGGGTCTACTTGCGACCACCAAGTTTGCTGATGGAAACACTGCCCCTTACTTTGAGTATGCCGCTCAGCCGACATTCGCCTTAGCTGAAGTGGTCTGCTGCAAGACCTCCTGGCAAGGAGTGGCAGGCACACTGTTTCTTTGGAGCAAACTCACGCTTCCTCCCAAGGAGTTCCTGCGGGGTGCCCAAGATGGGTGCCCGCCCACCCCCGCCCCCGTGCTTTACCTTCAGTTTTCTGGCCCCAAGCCTCCTGTTCCAAAGGGACCAATAATGCTTCAGCCCTCAGGATCCAGTTTCTACGTGCAAACCCAGCCTGTGGAGCAGCACCTTCTGCTCAGCTCCAAGAGAGCCACGCGACACACCAGGCGCTCCTGTGAGGAGCCTTTTGTAAGCAGAGGTTCTGCGCAGGGTGACGTGCCTGGCCAAGACAGCGCTTCAGTCAGGCGTGGTCGACGTTGGAACTTTCAATCTCCCAGCAGTGCTTCGGGAAAGGTGTCCATCATTTCGGGCTGGTTGTAAAGTCACCTTTCTGCTGGAGGTGAAGGGTCGTCAGCTTTGAGTTCGTAGAATCCCTGTTACTCGCCGGGTATGATTCAGTGCAGCTAATAGCTAAGCCGGGAGTCTGACAGGCACTGCACGTGACACCGGCCCCCACTCTGTTACCAAGACTGCTTTCCAGAGTTGGAGGTCTGGCTCTCCGCCGGAGCAAGCCGTGTGTCGCCCTGCCCTCTGCATGCACAGAGTGGAGGCCAACCACCCGTGGGGCTGCAGGTTACTCAGAAGCCGCAGTTGACACTTTGGCTACAACGTGTTCTTCCTTGACCTGGGTCCAGGCGTGAGCGGGCCTGCAGTCCTGAGAGGCCTACCGGTGTTAAAGCAGTACCTTCACTAAGGCTTCTCAGAAAGATCTGCACTGCAACACTTCTCACGGCACACGCGGACCTTCCTTTGGCGGCATGGGGGCAGGTTTCCTAACCACTAGCCAAGAAGGCTTTGGGATGAGCTCCTAGTGAGGAACTGCACACACCCCCTCGTTCTTTCGAGAAAACTCACTCTTCCTCACTTTGCCTCCCAGGGAACTCCTACGGTGAGGACAAGACGGGCAGCAGGCCTTGTTGTCAGGCAGCTCCGAGCACGCAGCTCCCCGGCTTGCCAACGGGACGGATTTCGCTTTTCTCGTCCCGCCCCCTCTTCACGGTTGCCACGCAGCTCATGTAGCTGAAGTTCCCGGGCGGCCAAAGGAGACCCATGTCACACACTGTACCCCTTCGCTGAAAGCACTTTGGAAAGCCAGTGTTCCTCCGGACGTGAACTGCGCGAGCCAGTGAACGCCTTCGTTTCGCCTAAGCTCATGGGACATCTTGCAAAGGCCTAGCAGTCTTCGGAGGACGACTGCCTCTTTCTCCCTCGAGAGGTGAAGTCCAGGTGCTGCTTCAGGGAGCAAGAGGTCAAGTATGAATTCCGAGAGCTCGTGTAAGCAGGGTGTTTTTCCAAAAGCAGCTCAGGGTTACAAAAGGAGGCCCCCTTGCATTGGCCAGAGGCCCCGTTATAAACGTGCTCTTCCGGCTTCCTCTAAGCTCTCCAAATCGAGCTCTCCGATGGAGGAGAAACGTTGTTGCCCAGCCTCCTGCATACAAAACACTAGAGTCCCAAGACCCTTGTGGCTGGGTGTTGCTCAGCAGGCACAGATGCCACTTCTGCTCCACAGTGACCTTCCTCGGAATACGGTGCAGACGCTCGCATCCTCATCCTTTCAGAGTCTTGAAAGGCACACCAGCCTTTACAGCAGTTCAGTCGGGAAGGCCCCGTTGAAACTGCCGACTGCGACTGTGCTGGTGGAAGGAAACACTGCACCTTACCTTGAGTCTGGCGCTCGGCTGACTTACGCCCTAGATAACCTCCTCTGCTGGAGGTACTCCGAGCAAGCAATTGCCAGCATTCTGTTTCCTTGGGCCAAGTCTCCGTTCCTCCCCGGGTGTTCCCGCAGGGTTGAGAAGGTTGGCGACCGCAGGGCGTTCCATTAAGCACTCATCGTCGAAAACACGGACCTTCCTTGCAACACGCGGGCAAGTTTCCTTACCACTGGCCAAGAAGGCTTTGGGATGAGAACCTAGCAAGGAAGTGCACGCACTCCGGTTCGTTCAAGAAAATTCACTCTGCCTCCGGTTGCCTCTCAGGGTAATCCAGGGGTGAATAGAAGACGGGCAACAGGACTGTTTCTCCGGCAGCTCTGAGGACGCAGCTCTCCGGTTTGTCACTGGGGCCAACTGTGCCGTTCCCGTCCCCCTCCACTTTCACGGTTGACACCTAGCTCGTGTACCTGACGTTCAGAAGCAGGCCACGTAGACACATGCCACACACATGGGCCCTTCCATGACAACACTTTGGCAAGCAGGAGTCCTCCTGAGGTGAACGGCGTTGAGCCAGTGAACGCCTTCGTGTCGCCTACCTGACCGTGGAGCTTGCCAAGGCCTGACCGTCTTCAAAGGCTGAGAGCACATGTCTCCAGCTGGATCTGAAGTCGACGTGCTGCTTGCGAGGGGAAGACGTCAGCGATGAATTCTGAGAACCCTTGCCATGGCGGTGTCTGTTCCAGTGCAGCTCAGGTTGACCAACTGGGGTCCCCTTGCATTGCACAGCAGACCAGGGAGAAAACTCTTCCTGAGGATTCTTCTGAGCTGTGGCTATCTGGCTCTCCGACGGAGGAAACACATGGCTGCCTGGCCTTCGGCCTACCAACAGGAGAGCCCAAAGACCATCATGAGGCGTGAGGGTGCTCAGAAGGCACAGATGACGCTTTCGGTACACAGTGATTTTCCTCGGAAAACGGTGCAGTCGCGAGCGTCCTCAGATACGTCAAAGGCACACCAGCACTACGGCACTTCAGTGGTGGAAGCCTCGGGTCTACTTGCGACCACCAAGTTTGCTGATGGAAACACTGCCCCTTACTTTGAGTATGCCGCTCAGCCGACATTCGCCTTAGCTGAAGTGGTCTGCTGCAAGACCTCCTGGCAAGGAGTGGCAGGCACACTGTTTCTTTGGAGCAAACTCACGCTTCCTCCCAAGGAGTTCCTGCGGGGTGCCCAAGATGGGTGCCCGCCCACCCCCGCCCCCGTGCTTTACCTTCAGTTTTCTGGCCCCAAGCCTCCTGTTCCAAAGGGACCAATAATGCTTCAGCCCTCAGGATCCAGTTTCTACGTGCAAACCCAGCCTGTGGAGCAGCACCTTCTGCTCAGCTCCAAGAGAGCCACGCGACACACCAGGCGCTCCTGTGAGGAGCCTTTTGTAAGCAGAGGTTCTGCGCAGGGTGACGTGCCTGGCCACGACAGCGCTTCAGTCAGGCGTGGTCGACGTTGGAACTTTCAATCTCCCAGCAGTGCTTCGGGAAAGGTGTCCATCATTTCGGGCTGGTTGTAAAGTCACCTTTCTGCTGGAGGTGAAGGGTCGTCAGCTTTGAGTTCGTAGAATCCCTGTTACTCGCCGGGTATGATTCAGTGCAGCTAATAGCTAAGCCGGGAGTCTGACAGGCACTGCACGTGACACCGGCCCCCACTCTGTTACCAAGACTGCTTTCCAGAGTTGGAGGTCTGGCTCTCCGCCGGAGCAAGCCGTGTGTCGCCCTGCCCTCTGCATGCACAGAGTGGAGGCCAACCACCCGTGGGGCTGCAGGTTACTCAGAAGCCGCAGTTGACACTTTGGCTACAACGTGTTCTTCCTTGACCTGGGTCCAGGCGTGAGCGGGCCTGCAGTCCTGAGAGGCCTACCGGTGTTAAAGCAGTACCTTCACTAAGGCTTCTCAGAAAGATCTGCACTGCAACACTTCTCACGGCACACGCGGACCTTCCTTTGGCGGCATGGGGGCAGGTTTCCTAACCACTAGCCAAGAAGGCTTTGGGATGAGCTCCTAGTGAGGAACTGCACACACCCCCTCGTTCTTTCGAGAAAACTCACTCTTCCTCACTTTGCCTCCCAGGGAACTCCTACGGTGAGGACAAGACGGGCAGCAGGCCTTGTTGTCAGGCAGCTCCGAGCACGCAGCTCCCCGGCTTGCCAACGGGACGGATTTCGCTTTTCTCGTCCCGCCCCCTCTTCACGGTTGCCACGCAGCTCATGTAGCTGAAGTTCCCGGGCGGCCAAAGGAGACCCATGTCACACACTGTACCCCTTCGCTGAAAGCACTTTGGAAAGCCAGTGTTCCTCCGGACGTGAACTGCGCGAGCCAGTGAACGCCTTCGTTTCGCCTAAGCTCATGGGACATCTTGCAAAGGCCTAGCAGTCTTCGGAGGACGACTGCCTCTTTCTCCCTCGAGAGGTGAAGTCCAGGTGCTGCTTCAGGGAGCAAGAGGTCAAGTATGAATTCCGAGAGCTCGTGTAAGCAGGGTGTTTTTCCAAAAGCAGCTCAGGGTTACAAAAGGAGGCCCCCTTGCATTGGCCAGAGGCCCCGTTATAAACGTGCTCTTCCGGCTTCCTCTAAGCTCTCCAAATCGAGCTCTCCGATGGAGGAGAAACGTTGTTGCCCAGCCTCCTGCATACAAAACACTAGAGTCCCAAGACCCTTGTGGCTGGGTGTTGCTCAGCAGGCACAGATGCCACTTCTGCTCCACAGTGACCTTCCTCGGAATACGGTGCAGACGCTCGCATCCTCATCCTTTCAGAGTCTTGAAAGGCACACCAGCCTTTACAGCAGTTCAGTCGGGAAGGCCCCGTTGAAACTGCCGACTGCGACTGTGCTGGTGGAAGGAAACACTGCACCTTACCTTGAGTCTGGCGCTCGGCTGACTTACGCCCTAGATAACCTCCTCTGCTGGAGGTACTCCGAGCAAGCAATTGCCAGCATTCTGTTTCCTTGGGCCAAGTCTCCGTTCCTCCCCGGGTGTTCCCGCAGGGTTGAGAAGGTTGGCGACCGCAGGGCGTTCCATTAAGCACTCATCGTCGAAAACACGGACCTTCCTTGCAACACGCGGGCAAGTTTCCTTACCACTGGCCAAGAAGGCTTTGGGATGAGAACCTAGCAAGGAAGTGCACGCACTCCGGTTCGTTCAAGAAAATTCACTCTGCCTCCGGTTGCCTCTCAGGGTAATCCAGGGGTGAATAGAAGACGGGCAACAGGACTGTTTCTCCGGCAGCTCTGAGGACGCAGCTCTCCGGTTTGTCACTGGGGCCAACTGTGCCGTTCCCGTCCCCCTCCACTTTCACGGTTGACACCTAGCTCGTGTACCTGACGTTCAGAAGCAGGCCACGTAGACACATGCCACACACATGGGCCCTTCCATGACAACACTTTGGCAAGCAGGAGTCCTCCTGAGGTGAACGGCGTTGAGCCAGTGAACGCCTTCGTGTCGCCTACCTGACCGTGGAGCTTGCCAAGGCCTGACCGTCTTCAAAGGCTGAGAGCACATGTCTCCAGCTGGATCTGAAGTCGACGTGCTGCTTGCGAGGGGAAGACGTCAGCGATGAATTCTGAGAACCCTTGCCATGGCGGTGTCTGTTCCAGTGCAGCTCAGGTTGACCAACTGGGGTCCCCTTGCATTGCACAGCAGACCAGGGAGAAAACTCTTCCTGAGGATTCTTCTGAGCTGTGGCTATCTGGCTCTCCGACGGAGGAAACACATGGCTGCCTGGCCTTCGGCCTACCAACAGGAGAGCCCAAAGACCATCATGAGGCGTGAGGGTGCTCAGAAGGCACAGATGACGCTTTCGGTACACAGTGATTTTCCTCGGAAAACGGTGCAGTCGCGAGCGTCCTCAGATACGTCAAAGGCACACCAGCACTACGGCACTTCAGTGGTGGAAGCCTCGGGTCTACTTGCGACCACCAAGTTTGCTGATGGAAACACTGCCCCTTACTTTGAGTATGCCGCTCAGCCGACATTCGCCTTAGCTGAAGTGGTCTGCTGCAAGACCTCCTGGCAAGGAGTGGCAGGCACACTGTTTCTTTGGAGCAAACTCACGCTTCCTCCCAAGGAGTTCCTGCGGGGTGCCCAAGATGGGTGCCCGCCCACCCCCGCCCCCGTGCTTTACCTTCAGTTTTCTGGCCCCAAGCCTCCTGTTCCAAAGGGACCAATAATGCTTCAGCCCTCAGGATCCAGTTTCTACGTGCAAACCCAGCCTGTGGAGCAGCACCTTCTGCTCAGCTCCAAGAGAGCCACGCGACACACCAGGCGCTCCTGTGAGGAGCCTTTTGTAAGCAGAGGTTCTGCGCAGGGTGACGTGCCTGGCCACGACAGCGCTTCAGTCAGGCGTGGTCGACGTTGGAACTTTCAATCTCCCAGCAGTGCTTCGGGAAAGGTGTCCATCATTTCGGGCTGGTTGTAAAGTCACCTTTCTGCTGGAGGTGAAGGGTCGTCAGCTTTGAGTTCGTAGAATCCCTGTTACTCGCCGGGTATGATTCAGTGCAGCTAATAGCTAAGCCGGGAGTCTGACAGGCACTGCACGTGACACCGGCCCCCACTCTGTTACCAAGACTGCTTTCCAGAGTTGGAGGTCTGGCTCTCCGCCGGAGCAAGCCGTGTGTCGCCCTGCCCTCTGCATGCACAGAGTGGAGGCCAACCACCCGTGGGGCTGCAGGTTACTCAGAAGCCGCAGTTGACACTTTGGCTACAACGTGTTCTTCCTTGACCTGGGTCCAGGCGTGAGCGGGCCTGCAGTCCTGAGAGGCCTACCGGTGTTAAAGCAGTACCTTCACTAAGGCTTCTCAGAAAGATCTGCACTGCAACACTTCTCACGGCACACGCGGACCTTCCTTTGGCGGCATGGGGGCAGGTTTCCTAACCACTAGCCAAGAAGGCTTTGGGATGAGCTCCTAGTGAGGAACTGCACACACCCCCTCGTTCTTTCGAGAAAACTCACTCTTCCTCACTTTGCCTCCCAGGGAACTCCTACGGTGAGGACAAGACGGGCAGCAGGCCTTGTTGTCAGGCAGCTCCGAGCACGCAGCTCCCCGGCTTGCCAACGGGACGGATTTCGCTTTTCTCGTCCCGCCCCCTCTTCACGGTTGCCACGCAGCTCATGTAGCTGAAGTTCCCGGGCGGCCAAAGGAGACCCATGTCACACACTGTACCCCTTCGCTGAAAGCACTTTGGAAAGCCAGTGTTCCTCCGGACGTGAACTGCGCGAGCCAGTGAACGCCTTCGTTTCGCCTAAGCTCATGGGACATCTTGCAAAGGCCTAGCAGTCTTCGGAGGACGACTGCCTCTTTCTCCCTCGAGAGGTGAAGTCCAGGTGCTGCTTCAGGGAGCAAGAGGTCAAGTATGAATTCCGAGAGCTCGTGTAAGCAGGGTGTTTTTCCAAAAGCAGCTCAGGGTTACAAAAGGAGGCCCCCTTGCATTGGCCAGAGGCCCCGTTATAAACGTGCTCTTCCGGCTTCCTCTAAGCTCTCCAAATCGAGCTCTCCGATGGAGGAGAAACGTTGTTGCCCAGCCTCCTGCATACAAAACACTAGAGTCCCAAGACCCTTGTGGCTGGGTGTTGCTCAGCAGGCACAGATGCCACTTCTGCTCCACAGTGACCTTCCTCGGAATACGGTGCAGACGCTCGCATCCTCATCCTTTCAGAGTCTTGAAAGGCACACCAGCCTTTACAGCAGTTCAGTCGGGAAGGCCTCGTTGAAACTGCCGACTGCGACTGTGCTGGTGGAAGGAAACACTGCACCTTACCTTGAGTCTGGCGCTCGGCTGACTTACGCCCTAGATAACCTCCTCTGCTGGAGGTACTCCGAGCAAGCAATTGCCAGCATTCTGTTTCCTTGGGCCAAGTCTCCGTTCCTCCCCGGGTGTTCCCGCAGGGTTGAGAAGGTTGGCGACCGCAGGGCGTTCCATTAAGCACTCATCGTCGAAAACACGGACCTTCCTTGCAACACGCGGGCAAGTTTCCTTACCACTGGCCAAGAAGGCTTTGGGATGAGAACCTAGCAAGGAAGTGCACGCACTCCGGTTCGTTCAAGAAAATTCACTCTGCCTCCGGTTGCCTCTCAGGGTAATCCAGGGGTGAATAGAAGACGGGCAACAGGACTGTTTCTCCGGCAGCTCTGAGGACGCAGCTCTCCGGTTTGTCACTGGGGCCAACTGTGCCGTTCCCGTCCCCCTCCACTTTCACGGTTGACACCTAGCTCGTGTACCTGACGTTCAGAAGCAGGCCACGTAGACACATGCCACACACATGGGCCCTTCCATGACAACACTTTGGCAAGCAGGAGTCCTCCTGAGGTGAACGGCGTTGAGCCAGTGAACGCCTTCGTGTCGCCTACCTGACCGTGGAGCTTGCCAAGGCCTGACCGTCTTCAAAGGCTGAGAGCACATGTCTCCAGCTGGATCTGAAGTCGACGTGCTGCTTGCGAGGGGAAGACGTCAGCGATGAATTCTGAGAACCCTTGCCATGGCGGTGTCTGTTCCAGTGCAGCTCAGGTTGACCAACTGGGGTCCCCTTGCATTGCACAGCAGACCAGGGAGAAAACTCTTCCTGAGGATTCTTCTGAGCTGTGGCTATCTGGCTCTCCGACGGAGGAAACACATGGCTGCCTGGCCTTCGGCCTACCAACAGGAGAGCCCAAAGACCATCATGAGGCGTGAGGGTGCTCAGAAGGCACAGATGACGCTTTCGGTACACAGTGATTTTCCTCGGAAAACGGTGCAGTCGCGAGCGTCCTCAGATACGTCAAAGGCACACCAGCACTACGGCACTTCAGTGGTGAAAGCCTCGGGTCTACTTGCGACCACCAAGTTTGCTGATGGAAACACTGCCCCTTACTTTGAGTATGCCGCTCAGCCGACATTCGCCTTAGCTGAAGTGGTCTGCTGCAAGACCTCCTGGCAAGGAGTGGCAGGCACACTGTTTCTTTGGAGCAAACTCACGCTTCCTCCCAAGGAGTTCCTGCGGGGTGCCCAAGATGGGTGCCCGCCCACCCCCGCCCCCGTGCTTTACCTTCAGTTTTCTGGCCCCAAGCCTCCTGTTCCAAAGGGACCAATAATGCTTCAGCCCTCAGGATCCAGTTTCTACGTGCAAACCCAGCCTGTGGAGCAGCACCTTCTGCTCAGCTCCAAGAGAGCCACGCGACACACCAGGCGCTCCTGTGAGGAGCCTTTTGTAAGCAGAGGTTCTGCGCAGGGTGACGTGCCTGGCCACGACAGCGCTTCAGTCAGGCGTGGTCGACGTTGGAACTTTCAATCTCCCAGCAGTGCTTCGGGAAAGGTGTCCATCATTTCGGGGTGGTTGTAAAGTCACCTTTCTGCTGGAGGTGAAGGGTCGTCAGCTTTGAGTTCGTAGAATCCCTGTTACTCGCCGGGTATGATTCAGTGCAGCTAATAGCTAAGCCGGGAGTCTGACAGGCATTGCACGTGACACCGGCCCCCACTCTGTTACCAAGACTGCTTTCCAGAGTTGGAGGTCTGGCTCTCCGCCGGAGCAAGCCGTGTGTCGCCCTGCCCTCTGCATGCACAGAGTGGAGGCCAACCACCCGTGGGGCTGCAGGTTACTCAGAAGCCGCAGTTGACACTTTGGCTACAACGTGTTCTTCCTTGACCTGGGTCCAGGCGTGAGCGAGCCTGCAGTCCTGAGAGGCCTACCGGTGTTAAAGCAGTACCTTCACTAAGGCTTCTCAGAAAGATCTGCACTGCAACACTTCTCACGGCACACGCGGACCTTCCTTTGGCGGCATGGGGGCAGGTTTCCTAACCACTAGCCAAGAAGGCTTTGGGATGAGCTCCTAGTGAGGAACTGCACACACCCCCTCGTTCTTTCGAGAAAACTCACTCTTCCTCACTTTGCCTCCCAGGGAACTCCTACGGTGAGGACAAGACGGGCAGCAGGCCTTGTTGTCAGGCAGCTCCGAGCACGCAGCTCCCCGGCTTGCCAACGGGACGGATTTCGCTTTTCTCGTCCCGCCCCCTCTTCACGGTTGCCACGCAGCTCATGTAGCTGAAGTTCCCGGGCGGCCAAAGGAGACCCATGTCACATACTGTACCCCTTCGCTGAAAGCACTTTGGAAAGCCAGTGTTCCTCCGGACGTGAACTGCGCGAGCCAGTGAACGCCTTCGTTTCGCCTAAGCTCATGGGACATCTTGCAAAGGCCTAGCAGTCTTCGGAGGACGACTGCCTCTTTCTCCCTCGAGAGGTGAAGTCCAGGTGCTGCTTCAGGGAGCAAGAGGTCAAGTATGAATTCCGAGAGCTCGTGTAAGCAGGGTGTTTTTCCAAAAGCAGCTCAGGGTTACAAAAGGAGGCCCCCTTGCATTGGCCAGAGGCCCCGTTATAAACGTGCTCTTCCGGCTTCCTCTAAGCTCTCCAAATCGAGCTCTCCGATGGAGGAGAAACGTTGTTGCCCAGCCTCCTGCATACAAAACACTAGAGTCCCAAGACCCTTGTGGCTGGGTGTTGCTCAGCAGGCACAGATGCCACTTCTGCTCCACAGTGACCTTCCTCGGAATACGGTGCAGACGCTCGCATCCTCATCCTTTCAGAGTCTTGAAAGGCACACCAGCCTTTACAGCAGTTCAGTCGGGAAGGCCTCGTTGAAACTGCCGACTGCGACTGTGCTGGTGGAAGGAAACACTGCACCTTACCTTGAGTCTGGCGCTCGGCTGACTTACGCCCTAGATAACCTCCTCTGCTGGAGGTACTCCGAGCAAGCAATTGCCAGCATTCTGTTTCCTTGGGCCAAGTCTCCGTTCCTCCCCGGGTATTCCCGCAGGGTTGAGAAGGTTGGCGACCGCAGGGCGTTCCATTAAGCACTCATCGTCGAAAACACGGACCTTCCTTGCAACACGCGGGCAAGTTTCCTTACCACTGGCCAAGAAGGCTTTGGGATGAGAACCTAGCAAGGAAGTGCACGCACTCCGGTTCGTTCAAGAAAATTCACTCTGCCTCCGGTTGCCTCTCAGGGTAATCCAGGGGTGAATAGAAGACGGGCAACAGGACTGTTTCTCCGGCAGCTCTGAGGACGCAGCTCTCCGGTTTGTCACTGGGGCCAACTGTGCCGTTCCCGTCCCCCTCCACTTTCACGGTTGACACCTAGCTCGTGTACCTGACGTTCAGAAGCAGGCCACGTAGACACATGCCACACACATGGGCCCTTCCATGACAACACTTTGGCAAGCAGGAGTCCTCCTGAGGTGAACGGCGTTGAGCCAGTGAACGCCTTCGTGTCGCCTACCTGACCGTGGAGCTTGCCAAGGCCTGACCGTCTTCAAAGGCTGAGAGCACATGTCTCCAGCTGGATCTGAAGTCGACGTGCTGCTTGCGAGGGGAAGACGTCAGCGATGAATTCTGAGAACCCTTGCCATGGCGGTGTCTGTTCCAGTGCAGCTCAGGTTGACCAACTGGGGTCCCCTTGCATTGCACAGCAGACCAGGGAGAAAACTCTTCCTGAGGATTCTTCTGAGCTGTGGCTATCTGGCTCTCCGACGGAGGAAACACATGGCTGCCTGGCCTTCGGCCTACCAACAGGAGAGCCCAAAGACCATCATGAGGCATGAGGGTGCTCAGAAGGCACAGATGACGCTTTCGGTACACAGTGATTTTCCTCGGAAAACGGTGCAGTCGCGAGCGTCCTCAGATACGTCAAAGGCACACCAGCACTACGGCACTTCAGTGGTGAAAGCCTCGGGTCTACTTGCGACCACCAAGTTTGCTGATGGAAACACTGCCCCTTACTTTGAGTATGCCGCTCAGCCGACATTCGCCTTAGCTGAAGTGGTCTGCTGCAAGACCTCCTGGCAAGGAGTGGCAGGCACACTGTTTCTTTGGAGCAAACTCACGCTTCCTCCCAAGGAGTTCCTGCGGGGTGCCCAAGATGGGTGCCCGCCCACCCCCGCCCCCGTGCTTTACCTTCAGTTTTCTGGCCCCAAGCCTCCTGTTCCAAAGGGACCAATAATGCTTCAGCCCTCAGGATCCAGTTTCTACGTGCAAACCCAGCCTGTGGAGCAGCACCTTCTGCTCAGCTCCAAGAGAGCCACGCGACACACCAGGCGCTCCTGTGAGGAGCCTTTTGTAAGCAGAGGTTCTGCGCAGGGTGACGTGCCTGGCCACGACAGCGCTTCAGTCAGGCGTGGTCGACGTTGGAACTTTCAATCTCCCAGCAGTGCTTCGGGAAAGGTGTCCATCATTTCGGGCTGGTTGTAAAGTCACCTTTCTGCTGGAGGTGAAGGGTCGTCAGCTTTGAGTTCATAGAATCCCTGTTACTCGCCGGGTATGATTCAGTGCAGCTAATAGCTAAGCCGGGAGTCTGACAGGCATTGCACGTGACACCGGCCCCCACTCTGTTACCAAGACTGCTTTCCAGAGTTGGAGGTCTGGCTCTCCGCCGGAGCAAGCCGTGTGTCGCCCTGCCCTCTGCATGCACAGAGTGGAGGCCAACCACCCGTGGGGCTGCAGGTTACTCAGAAGCCGCAGTTGACACTTTGGCTACAACGTGTTCTTCCTTGACCTGGGTCCAGGCGTGAGCGAGCCTGCAGTCCTGAGAGGCCTACCGGTGTTAAAGCAGTACCTTCACTAAGGCTTCTCAGAAAGATCTGCACTGCAACACTTCTCACGGCACACGCGGACCTTCCTTTGGCGGCATGGGGGCAGGTTTCCTAACCACTAGCCAAGAAGGCTTTGGGATGAGCTCCTAGTGAGGAACTGCACACACCCCCTCGTTCTTTCGAGAAAACTCACTCTTCCTCACTTTGCCTCCCAGGGAACTCCTACGGTGAGGACAAGACGGGCAGCAGGCCTTGTTGTCAGGCAGCTCCGAGCACGCAGCTCCCCGGCTTGCCAACGGGACGGATTTCGCTTTTCTCGTCCCGCCCCCTCTTCACGGTTGCCACGCAGCTCATGTAGCTGAAGTTCCCGGGCGGCCAAAGGAGACCCATGTCACATACTGTACCCCTTCGCTGAAAGCACTTTGGAAAGCCAGTGTTCCTCCGGACGTGAACTGCGCGAGCCAGTGAACGCCTTCGTTTCGCCTAAGCTCATGGGACATCTTGCAAAGGCCTAGCAGTCTTCGGAGGACGACTGCCTCTTTCTCCCTCGAGAGGTGAAGTCCAGGTGCTGCTTCAGGGAGCAAGAGGTCAAGTATGAATTCCGAGAGCTCGTGTAAGCAGGGTGTTTTTCCAAAAGCAGCTCAGGGTTACAAAAGGAGGCCCCCTTGCATTGGCCAGAGGCCCCGTTATAAACGTGCTCTTCCGGCTTCCTCTAAGCTCTCCAAATCGAGCTCTCCGATGGAGGAGAAACGTTGTTGCCCAGCCTCCTGCATACAAAACACTAGAGTCCCAAGACCCTTGTGGCTGGGTGTTGCTCAGCAGGCACAGATGCCACTTCTGCTCCACAGTGACCTTCCTCGGAATACGGTGCAGACGCTCGCATCCTCATCCTTTCAGAGTCTTGAAAGGCACACCAGCCTTTACAGCAGTTCAGTCGGGAAGGCCTCGTTGAAACTGCCGACTGCGACTGTGCTGGTGGAAGGAAACACTGCACCTTACCTTGAGTCTGGCGCTCGGCTGACTTACGCCCTAGATAACCTCCTCTGCTGGAGGTACTCCGAGCAAGCAATTGCCAGCATTCTGTTTCCTTGGGCCAAGTCTCCGTTCCTCCCCGGGTATTCCCGCAGGGTTGAGAAGGTTGGCGACCGCAGGGCGTTCCATTAAGCACTCATCGTCGAAAACACGGACCTTCCTTGCAACACGCGGGCAAGTTTCCTTACCACTGGCCAAGAAGGCTTTGGGATGAGAACCTAGCAAGGAAGTGCACGCACTCCGGTTCGTTCAAGAAAATTCACTCTGCCTCCGGTTGCCTCTCAGGGTAATCCAGGGGTGAATAGAAGACGGGCAACAGGACTGTTTCTCCGGCAGCTCTGAGGACGCAGCTCTCCGGTTTGTCACTGGGGCCAACTGTGCCGTTCCCGTCCCCCTCCACTTTCACGGTTGACACCTAGCTCGTGTACCTGACGTTCAGAAGCAGGCCACGTAGACACATGCCACACACATGGGCCCTTCCATGACAACACTTTGGCAAGCAGGAGTCCTCCTGAGGTGAACGGCGTTGAGCCAGTGAACGCCTTCGTGTCGCCTACCTGACCGTGGAGCTTGCCAAGGCCTGACCGTCTTCAAAGGCTGAGAGCACATGTCTCCAGCTGGATCTGAAGTCGACGTGCTGCTTGCGAGGGGAAGACGTCAGCGATGAATTCTGAGAACCCTTGCCATGGCGGTGTCTGTTCCAGTGCAGCTCAGGTTGACCAACTGGGGTCCCCTTGCATTGCACAGCAGACCAGGGAGAAAACTCTTCCTGAGGATTCTTCTGAGCTGTGGCTATCTGGCTCTCCGACGGAGGAAACACATGGCTGCCTGGCCTTCGGCCTACCAACAGGAGAGCCCAAAGACCATCATGAGGCATGAGGGTGCTCAGAAGGCACAGATGACGCTTTCGGTACACAGTGATTTTCCTCGGAAAACGGTGCAGTCGCGAGCGTCCTCAGATACGTCAAAGGCACACCAGCACTACGGCACTTCAGTGGTGGAAGCCTCGGGTCTACTTGCGACCACCAAGTTTGCTGATGGAAACACTGCCCCTTACTTTGAGTATGCCGCTCAGCCGACATTCGCCTTAGCTGAAGTGGTCTGCTGCAAGACCTCCTGGCAAGGAGTGGCAGGCACACTGTTTCTTTGGAGCAAACTCACGCTTCCTCCCAAGGAGTTCCTGCGGGGTGCCCAAGATGGGTGCCCGCCCACCCCCGCCCCCGTGCTTTACCTTCAGTTTTCTGGCCCCAAGCCTCCTGTTCCAAAGGGACCAATAATGCTTCAGCCCTCAGGATCCAGTTTCTACGTGCAAACCCAGCCTGTGGAGCAGCACCTTCTGCTCAGCTCCAAGAGAGCCACGCGACACACCAGGCGCTCCTGTGAGGAGCCTTTTGTAAGCAGAGGTTCTGCGCAGGGTGACGTGCCTGGCCACGACAGCGCTTCAGTCAGGCGTGGTCGACGTTGGAACTTTCAATCTCCCAGCAGTGCTTCGGGAAAGGTGTCCATCATTTCGGGCTGGTTGTAAAGTCACCTTTCTGCTGGAGGTGAAGGGTCGTCAGCTTTGAGTTCGTAGAATCCCTGTTACTCGCCGGGTATGATTCAGTGCAGCTAATAGCTAAGCCGGGAGTCTGACAGGCATTGCACGTGACACCGGCCCCCACTCTGTTACCAAGACTGCTTTCCAGAGTTGGAGGTCTGGCTCTCCGCCGGAGCAAGCCGTGTGTCGCCCTGCCCTCTGCATGCACAGAGTGGAGGCCAACCACCCGTGGGGCTGCAGGTTACTCAGAAGCCGCAGTTGACACTTTGGCTACAACGTGTTCTTCCTTGACCTGGGTCCAGGCGTGAGCGAGCCTGCAGTCCTGAGAGGCCTACCGGTGTTAAAGCAGTACCTTCACTAAGGCTTCTCAGAAAGATCTGCACTGCAACACTTCTCACGGCACACGCGGACCTTCCTTTGGCGGCATGGGGGCAGGTTTCCTAACCACTAGCCAAGAAGGCTTTGGGATGAGCTCCTAGTGAGGAACTGCACACACCCCCTCGTTCTTTCGAGAAAACTCACTCTTCCTCACTTTGCCTCCCAGGGAACTCCTACGGTGAGGACAAGACGGGCAGCAGGCCTTGTTGTCAGGCAGCTCCGAGCACGCAGCTCCCCGGCTTGCCAACGGGACGGATTTCGCTTTTCTCGTCCCGCCCCCTCTTCACGGTTGCCACGCAGCTCATGTAGCTGAAGTTCCCGGGCGGCCAAAGGAGACCCATGTCACGTAGTGTACCCCTTCGCTGAAAGCACTTTGGAAAGCCAGTGTTCCTCCGGACGTGAACTGCGCGAGCCAGTGAACGCCTTCGTTTCGCCTAAGCTCATGGGACATCTTGCAAAGGCCTAGCAGTCTTCGGAGGACGACTGCCTCTTTCTCCCTCGAGAGGTGAAGTCCAGGTGCTGCTTCAGGGAGCAAGAGGTCAAGTATGAATTCCGAGAGCTCGTGTAAGCAGGGTGTTTTTCCAAAAGCAGCTCAGGGTTACAAAAGGAGGCCCCCTTGCATTGGCCAGAGGCCCCGTTATAAACGTGCTCTTCCGGCTTCCTCTAAGCTCTCCAAATCGAGCTCTCCGATGGAGGAGAAACGTTGTTGCCCAGCCTCCTGCATACAAAACACTAGAGTCCCAAGACCCTTGTGGCTGGGTGTTGCTCAGCAGGCACAGATGCCACTTCTGCTCCACAGTGACCTTCCTCGGAATACGGTGCAGACGCTCGCATCCTCATCCTTTCAGAGTCTTGAAAGGCACACCAGCCTTTACAGCAGTTCAGTCGGGAAGGCCTCGTTGAAACTGCTGACTGCGACTGTGCTGGTGGAAGGAAACACTGCACCTTACCTTGAGTCTGGCGCTCGGCTGACTTACGCCCTAGATAACCTCCTCTGCTGGAGGTTCTCCGAGCAAGCAATTGCCAGCATTCTGTTTCCTTGGGCCAAGTCTCCGTTCCTCCCCGGGTGTTCCCGCAGGGTTGAGAAGGTTGGCGACCGCAGGGCGTTCCATTAAGCACTCATCGTCGAAAACACGGACCTTCCTTGCAACACGCGGGCAAGTTTCCTTACCACTGGCCAAGAAGGCTTTGGGATGAGAACCTAGCAAGGAAGTGCACGCACTCCGGTTCGTTCAAGAAAATTCACTCTGCCTCCGGTTGCCTCTCAGGGTAATCCAGGGGTGAATAGAAGACGGGCAACAGGACTGTTTCTCCGGCAGCTCTGAGGACGCAGCTCTCCGGTTTGTCACTGGGGCCAACTGTGCCGTTCCCGTCCCCCTCCACTTTCACGGTTGACACCTAGCTCGTGTACCTGACGTTCAGAAGCAGGCCACGTAGACACATGCCACACACATGGGCCCTTCCATGACAACACTTTGGCAAGCAGGAGTCCTCCTGAGGTGAACGGCGTTGAGCCAGTGAACGCCTTCGTGTCGCCTACCTGACCGTGGAGCTTGCCAAGGCCTGACCGTCTTCAAAGGCTGAGAGCACATGTCTCCAGCTGGATCTGAAGTCGACGTGCTGCTTGCGAGGGGAAGACGTCAGCGATGAATTCTGAGAACCCTTGCCATGGCGGTGTCTGTTCCAGTGCAGCTCAGGTTGACCAACTGGGGTCCCCTTGCATTGCACAGCAGACCAGGGAGAAAACTCTTCCTGAGGATTCTTCTGAGCTGTGGCTATCTGGCTCTCCGACGGAGGAAACACATGGCTGCCTGGCCTTCGGCCTACCAACAGGAGAGCCCAAAGACCATCATGAGGCATGAGGGTGCTCAGAAGGCACAGATGACGCTTTCGGTACACAGTGATTTTCCTCGGAAAACGGTGCAGTCGCGAGCGTCCTCAGATACGTCAAAGGCACACCAGCACTACGGCACTTCAGTGGTGAAAGCCTCGGGTCTACTTGCGACCACCAAGTTTGCTGATGGAAACACTGCCCCTTACTTTGAGTATGCCGCTCAGCCGACATTCGCCTTAGCTGAAGTGGTCTGCTGCAAGACCTCCTGGCAAGGAGTGGCAGGCACACTGTTTCTTTGGAGCAAACTCACGCTTCCTCCCAAGGAGTTCCTGCGGGGTGCCCAAGATGGGTGCCCGCCCACCCCCGCCCCCGTGCTTTACCTTCAGTTTTCTGGCCCCAAGCCTCCTGTTCCAAAGGGACCAATAATGCTTCAGCCCTCAGGATCCAGTTTCTACGTGCAAACCCAGCCTGTGGAGCAGCACCTTCTGCTCAGCTCCAAGAGAGCCACGCGACACACCAGGCGCTCCTGTGAGGAGCCTTTTGTAAGCAGAGGTTCTGCGCAGGGTGACGTGCCTGGCCACGACAGCGCTTCAGTCAGGCGTGGTCGACGTTGGAACTTTCAATCTCCCAGCAGTGCTTCGGGAAAGGTGTCCATCATTTCGGGCTGGTTGTAAAGTCACCTTTCTGCTGGAGGTGAAGGGTCGTCAGCTTTGAGTTCGTAGAATCCCTGTTACTCGCCGGGTATGATTCAGTGCAGCTAATAGCTAAGCCGGGAGTCTGACAGGCATTGCACGTGACACCGGCCCCCACTCTGTTACCAAGACTGCTTTCCAGAGTTGGAGGTCTGGCTCTCCGCCGGAGCAAGCCGTGTGTCGCCCTGCCCTCTGCATGCACAGAGTGGAGGCCAACCACCCGTGGGGCTGCAGGTTACTCAGAAGCCGCAGTTGACACTTTGGCTACAACGTGTTCTTCCTTGACCTGGGTCCAGGCGTGAGCGAGCCTGCAGTCCTGAGAGGCCTACCGGTGTTAAAGCAGTACCTTCACTAAGGCTTCTCAGAAAGATCTGCACTGCAACACTTCTCACGGCACACGCGGACCTTCCTTTGGCGGCATGGGGGCAGGTTTCCTAACCACTAGCCAAGAAGGCTTTGGGATGAGCTCCTAGTGAGGAACTGCACACACCCCCTCGTTCTTTCGAGAAAACTCACTCTTCCTCACTTTGCCTCCCAGGGAACTCCTACGGTGAGGACAAGACGGGCAGCAGGCCTTGTTGTCAGGCAGCTCCGAGCACGCAGCTCCCCGGCTTGCCAACGGGACGGATTTCGCTTTTCTCGTCCCGCCCCCTCTTCACGGTTGCCACGCAGCTCATGTAGCTGAAGTTCCCGGGCGGCCAAAGGAGACCCATGTCACGTACTGTACCCCTTCGCTGAAAGCACTTTGGAAAGCCAGTGTTCCTCCGGACGTGAACTGCGCGAGCCAGTGAACGCCTTCGTTTCGCCTAAGCTCATGGGACATCTTGCAAAGGCCTAGCAGTCTTCGGAGGACGACTGCCTCTTTCTCCCTCGAGAGGTGAAGTCCAGGTGCTGCTTCAGGGAGCAAGAGGTCAAGTATGAATTCCGAGAGCTCGTGTAAGCAGGGTGTTTTTCCAAAAGCAGCTCAGGGTTACAAAAGGAGGCCCCCTTGCATTGGCCAGAGGCCCCGTTATAAACGTGCTCTTCCGGCTTCCTCTAAGCTCTCCAAATCGAGCTCTCCGATGGAGGAGAAACGTTGTTGCCCAGCCTCCTGCATACAAAACACTAGAGTCCCAAGACCCTTGTGGCTGGGTGTTGCTCAGCAGGCACAGATGCCACTTCTGCTCCACAGTGACCTTCCTCGGAATACGGTGCAGACGCTCGCATCCTCATCCTTTCAGAGTCTTGAAAGGCACACCAGCCTTTACAGCAGTTCAGTCGGGAAGGCCTCGTTGAAACTGCCGACTGCGACTGTGCTGGTGGAAGGAAACACTGCACCTTACCTTGAGTCTGGCGCTCGGCTGACTTACGCCCTAGATAACCTCCTCTGCTGGAGGTACTCCGAGCAAGCAATTGCCAGCATTCTGTTTCCTTGGGCCAAGTCTCCGTTCCTCCCCGGGTGTTCCCGCAGGGTTGAGAAGGTTGGCGACCGCAGGGCGTTCCATTAAGCACTCATCGTCGAAAACACGGACCTTCCTTGCAACACGCGGGCAAGTTTCCTTACCACTGGCCAAGAAGGCTTTGGGATGAGAACCTAGCAAGGAAGTGCACGCACTCCGGTTCGTTCAAGAAAATTCACTCTGCCTCCGGTTGCCTCTCAGGGTAATCCAGGGGTGAATAGAAGACGGGCAACAGGACTGTTTCTCCGGCAGCTCTGAGGACGCAGCTCTCCGGTTTGTCACTGGGGCCAACTGTGCCGTTCCCGTCCCCCTCCACTTTCACGGTTGACACCTAGCTCGTGTACCTGACGTTCAGAAGCAGGCCACGTAGACACATGCCACACACATGGGCCCTTCCATGACAACACTTTGGCAAGCAGGAGTCCTCCTGAGGTGAACGGCGTTGAGCCAGTGAACGCCTTCGTGTCGCCTACCTGACCGTGGAGCTTGCCAAGGCCTGACCGTCTTCAAAGGCTGAGAGCACATGTCTCCAGCTGGATCTGAAGTCGACGTGCTGCTTGCGAGGGGAAGACGTCAGCGATGAATTCTGAGAACCCTTGCCATGGCGGTGTCTGTTCCAGTGCAGCTCAGGTTGACCAACTGGGGTCCCCTTGCATTGCACAGCAGACCAGGGAGAAAACTCTTCCTGAGGATTCTTCTGAGCTGTGGCTATCTGGCTCTCCGACGGAGGAAACACATGGCTGCCTGGCCTTCGGCCTACCAACAGGAGAGCCCAAAGACCATCATGAGGCATGAGGGTGCTCAGAAGGCACAGATGACGCTTTCGGTACACAGTGATTTTCCTCGGAAAACGGTGCAGTCGCGAGCGTCCTCAGATACGTCAAAGGCACACCAGCACTACGGCACTTCAGTGGTGAAAGCCTCGGGTCTACTTGCGACCACCAAGTTTGCTGATGGAAACACTGCCCCTTACTTTGAGTATGCCGCTCAGCCGACATTCGCCTTAGCTGAAGTGGTCTGCTGCAAGACCTCCTGGCAAGGAGTGGCAGGCACACTGTTTCTTTGGAGCAAACTCACGCTTCCTCCCAAGGAGTTCCTGCGGGGTGCCCAAGATGGGTGCCCGCCCACCCCCGCCCCCGTGCTTTACCTTCAGTTTTCTGGCCCCAAGCCTCCTGTTCCAAAGGGACCAATAATGCTTCAGCCCTCAGGATCCAGTTTCTACGTGCAAACCCAGCCTGTGGAGCAGCACCTTCTGCTCAGCTCCAAGAGAGCCACGCGACACACCAGGCGCTCCTGTGAGGAGCCTTTTGTAAGCAGAGGTTCTGCGCAGGGTGACGTGCCTGGCCACGACAGCGCTTCAGTCAGGCGTGGTCGACGTTGGAACTTTCAATCTCCCAGCAGTGCTTCGGGAAAGGTGTCCATCATTTCGGGCTGGTTGTAAAGTCACCTTTCTGCTGGAGGTGAAGGGTCGTCAGCTTTGAGTTCGTAGAATCCCTGTTACTCGCCGGGTATGATTCAGTGCAGCTAATAGCTAAGCCGGGAGTCTGACAGGCATTGCACGTGACACCGGCCCCCACTCTGTTACCAAGACTGCTTTCCAGAGTTGGAGGTCTGGCTCTCCGCCGGAGCAAGCCGTGTGTCGCCCTGCCCTCTGCATGCACAGAGTGGAGGCCAACCACCCGTGGGGCTGCAGGTTACTCAGAAGCCGCAGTTGACACTTTGGCTACAACGTGTTCTTCCTTGACCTGGGTCCAGGCGTGAGCGAGCCTGCAGTCCTGAGAGGCCTACCGGTGTTAAAGCAGTACCTTCACTAAGGCTTCTCAGAAAGATCTGCACTGCAACACTTCTCACGGCACACGCGGACCTTCCTTTGGCGGCATGGGGGCAGGTTTCCTAACCACTAGCCAAGAAGGCTTTGGGATGAGCTCCTAGTGAGGAACTGCACACACCCCCTCGTTCTTTCGAGAAAACTCACTCTTCCTCACTTTGCCTCCCAGGGAACTCCTACGGTGAGGACAAGACGGGCAGCAGGCCTTGTTGTCAGGCAGCTCCGAGCACGCAGCTCCCCGGCTTGCCAACGGGACGGATTTCGCTTTTCTCGTCCCGCCCCCTCTTCACGGTTGCCACGCAGCTCATGTAGCTGAAGTTCCCGGGCGGCCAAAGGAGACCCATGTCACGTAGTGTACCCCTTCGCTGAAAGCACTTTGGAAAGCCAGTGTTCCTCCGGACGTGAACTGCGCGAGCCAGTGAACGCCTTCGTTTCGCCTAAGCTCATGGGACATCTTGCAAAGGCCTAGCAGTCTTCGGAGGACGACTGCCTCTTTCTCCCTCGAGAGGTGAAGTCCAGGTGCTGCTTCAGGGAGCAAGAGGTCAAGTATGAATTCCGAGAGCTCGTGTAAGCAGGGTGTTTTTCCAAAAGCAGCTCAGGGTTACAAAAGGAGGCCCCCTTGCATTGGCCAGAGGCCCCGTTATAAACGTGCTCTTCCGGCTTCCTCTAAGCTCTCCAAATCGAGCTCTCCGATGGAGGAGAAACGTTGTTGCCCAGCCTCCTGCATACAAAACACTAGAGTCCCAAGACCCTTGTGGCTGGGTGTTGCTCAGCAGGCACAGATGCCACTTCTGCTCCACAGTGACCTTCCTCGGAATACGGTGCAGACGCTCGCATCCTCATCCTTTCAGAGTCTTGAAAGGCACACCAGCCTTTACAGCAGTTCAGTCGGGAAGGCCCCGTTGAAACTGCCGACTGCGACTGTGCTGGTGGAAGGAAACACTGCACCTTACCTTGAGTCTGGCGCTCGGCTGACTTACGCCCTAGATAACCTCCTCTGCTGGAGGTACTCCGAGCAAGCAATTGCCAGCATTCTGTTTCCTTGGGCCAAGTCTCCGTTCCTCCCCGGGTATTCCCGCAGGGTTGAGAAGGTTGGCGACCGCAGGGCGTTCCATTAAGCACTCATCGTCGAAAACACGGACCTTCCTTGCAACACGCGGGCAAGTTTCCTTACCACTGGCCAAGAAGGCTTTGGGATGAGAACCTAGCAAGGAAGTGCACGCACTCCGGTTCGTTCAAGAAAATTCACTCTGCCTCCGGTTGCCTCTCAGGGTAATCCAGGGGTGAATAGAAGACGGGCAACAGGACTGTTTCTCCGGCAGCTCTGAGGACGCAGCTCTCCGGTTTGTCACTGGGGCCAACTGTGCCGTTCCCGTCCCCCTCCACTTTCACGGTTGACACCTAGCTCGTGTACCTGACGTTCAGAAGCAGGCCACGTAGACACATGCCACACACATGGGCCCTTCCATGACAACACTTTGGCAAGCAGGAGTCCTCCTGAGGTGAACGGCGTTGAGCCAGTGAACGCCTTCGTGTCGCCTACCTGACCGTGGAGCTTGCCAAGGCCTGACCGTCTTCAAAGGCTGAGAGCACATGTCTCCAGCTGGATCTGAAGTCGACGTGCTGCTTGCGAGGGGAAGACGTCAGCGATGAATTCTGAGAACCCTTGCCATGGCGGTGTCTGTTCCAGTGCAGCTCAGGTTGACCAACTGGGGTCCCCTTGCATTGCACAGCAGACCAGGGAGAAAACTCTTCCTGAGGATTCTTCTGAGCTGTGGCTATCTGGCTCTCCGACGGAGGAAACACATGGCTGCCTGGCCTTCGGCCTACCAACAGGAGAGCCCAAAGACCATCATGAGGCATGAGGGTGCTCAGAAGGCACAGATGACGCTTTCGGTACACAGTGATTTTCCTCGGAAAACGGTGCAGTCGCGAGCGTCCTCAGATACGTCAAAGGCACACCAGCACTACGGCACTTCAGTGGTGAAAGCCTCGGGTCTACTTGCGACCACCAAGTTTGCTGATGGAAACACTGCCCCTTACTTTGAGTATGCCGCTCAGCCGACATTCGCCTTAGCTGAAGTGGTCTGCTGCAAGACCTCCTGGCAAGGAGTGGCAGGCACACTGTTTCTTTGGAGCAAACTCACGCTTCCTCCCAAGGAGTTCCTGCGGGGTGCCCAAGATGGGTGCCCGCCCACCCCCACCCCCGTGCTTTACCTTCAGTTTTCTGGCCCCAAGCCTCCTGTTCCAAAGGGACCAATAATGCTTCAGCCCTCAGGATCCAGTTTCTACGTGCAAACCCAGCCTGTGGAGCAGCACCTTCTGCTCAGCTCCAAGAGAGCCACGCGACACACCAGGCGCTCCTGTGAGGAGCCTTTTGTAAGCAGAGGTTCTGCGCAGGGTGACGTGCCTGGCCACGACAGCGCTTCAGTCAGGCGTGGTCGACGTTGGAACTTTCAATCTCCCAGCAGTGCTTCGGGAAAGGTGTCCATCATTTCGGGCTGGTTGTAAAGTCACCTTTCTGCTGGAGGTGAAGGGTCGTCAGCTTTGAGTTCGTAGAATCCCTGTTACTCGCCGGGTATGATTCAGTGCAGCTAATAGCTAAGCCGGGAGTCTGACAGGCATTGCACGTGACACCGGCCCCCACTCTGTTACCAAGACTGCTTTCCAGAGTTGGAGGTCTGGCTCTCCGCCGGAGCAAGCCGTGTGTCGCCCTGCCCTCTGCATGCACAGAGTGGAGGCCAACCACCCGTGGGGCTGCAGGTTACTCAGAAGCCGCAGTTGACACTTTGGCTACAACGTGTTCTTCCTTGACCTGGGTCCAGGCGTGAGCGAGCCTGCAGTCCTGAGAGGCCTACCGGTGTTAAAGCAGTACCTTCACTAAGGCTTCTCAGAAAGATCTGCACTGCAACACTTCTCACGGCACACGCGGACCTTCCTTTGGCGGCATGGGGGCAGGTTTCCTAACCACTAGCCAAGAAGGCTTTGGGATGAGCTCCTAGTGAGGAACTGCACACACCCCCTCGTTCTTTCGAGAAAACTCACTCTTCCTCACTTTGCCTCCCAGGGAACTCCTACGGTGAGGACAAGACGGGCAGCAGGCCTTGTTGTCAGGCAGCTCCGAGCACGCAGCTCCCCGGCTTGCCAACGGGACGGATTTCGCTTTTCTCGTCCCGCCCCCTCTTCACGGTTGCCACGCAGCTCATGTAGCTGAAGTTCCCGGGCGGCCAAAGGAGACCCATGTCACGTACTGTACCCCTTCGCTGAAAGCACTTTGGAAAGCCAGTGTTCCTCCGGACGTGAACTGCGCGAGCCAGTGAACGCCTTCGTTTCGCCTAAGCTCATGGGACATCTTGCAAAGGCCTAGCAGTCTTCGGAGGACGACTGCCTCTTTCTCCCTCGAGAGGTGAAGTCCAGGTGCTGCTTCAGGGAGCAAGAGGTCAAGTATGAATTCCGAGAGCTCGTGTAAGCAGGGTGTTTTTCCAAAAGCAGCTCAGGGTTACAAAAGGAGGCCCCCTTGCATTGGCCAGAGGCCCCGTTATAAACGTGCTCTTCCGGCTTCCTCTAAGCTCTCCAAATCGAGCTCTCCGATGGAGGAGAAACGTTGTTGCCCAGCCTCCTGCATACAAAACACTAGAGTCCCAAGACCCTTGTGGCTGGGTGTTGCTCAGCAGGCACAGATGCCACTTCTGCTCCACAGTGACCTTCCTCGGAATACGGTGCAGACGCTCGCATCCTCATCCTTTCAGAGTCTTGAAAGGCACACCAGCCTTTACAGCAGTTCAGTCGGGAAGGCCCCGTTGAAACTGCCGACTGCGACTGTGCTGGTGGAAGGAAACACTGCACCTTACCTTGAGTCTGGCGCTCGGCTGACTTACGCCCTAGATAACCTCCTCTGCTGGAGGTACTCCGAGCAAGCAATTGCCAGCATTCTGTTTCCTTGGGCCAAGTCTCCGTTCCTCCCCGGGTATTCCCGCAGGGTTGAGAAGGTTGGCGACCGCAGGGCGTTCCATTAAGCACTCATCGTCGAAAACACGGACCTTCCTTGCAACACGCGGGCAAGTTTCCTTACCACTGGCCAAGAAGGCTTTGGGATGAGAACCTAGCAAGGAAGTGCACGCACTCCGGTTCGTTCAAGAAAATTCACTCTGCCTCCGGTTGCCTCTCAGGGTAATCCAGGGGTGAATAGAAGACGGGCAACAGGACTGTTTCTCCGGCAGCTCTGAGGACGCAGCTCTCCGGTTTGTCACTGGGGCCAACTGTGCCGTTCCCGTCCCCCTCCACTTTCACGGTTGACACCTAGCTCGTGTACCTGACGTTCAGAAGCAGGCCACGTAGACACATGCCACACACATGGGCCCTTCCATGACAACACTTTGGCAAGCAGGAGTCCTCCTGAGGTGAACGGCGTTGAGCCAGTGAACGCCTTCGTGTCGCCTACCTGACCGTGGAGCTTGCCAAGGCCTGACCGTCTTCAAAGGCTGAGAGCACATGTCTCCAGCTGGATCTGAAGTCGACGTGCTGCTTGCGAGGGGAAGACGTCAGCGATGAATTCTGAGAACCCTTGCCATGGCGGTGTCTGTTCCAGTGCAGCTCAGGTTGACCAACTGGGGTCCCCTTGCATTGCACAGCAGACCAGGGAGAAAACTCTTCCTGAGGATTCTTCTGAGCTGTGGCTATCTGGCTCTCCGACGGAGGAAACACATGGCTGCCTGGCCTTCGGCATACCAACAGGAGAGCCCAAAGACCATCATGAGGCATGAGGGTGCTCAGAAGGCACAGATGACGCTTTCGGTACACAGTGATTTTCCTCGGAAAACGGTGCAGTCGCGAGCGTCCTCAGATACGTCAAAGGCACACCAGCACTACGGCACTTCAGTGGTGAAAGCCTCGGGTCTACTTGCGACCACCAAGTTTGCTGATGGAAACACTGCCCCTTACTTTGAGTATGCCGCTCAGCCGACATTCGCCTTAGCTGAAGTGGTCTGCTGCAAGACCTCCTGGCAAGGAGTGGCAGGCACACTGTTTCTTTGGAGCAAACTCACGCTTCCTCCCAAGGAGTTCCTGCGGGGTGCCCAAGATGGGTGCCCGCCCACCCCCGCCCCCGTGCTTTACCTTCAGTTTTCTGGCCCCAAGCCTCCTGTTCCAAAGGGACCAATAATGCTTCAGCCCTCAGGATCCAGTTTCTACGTGCAAACCCAGCCTGTGGAGCAGCACCTTCTGCTCAGCTCCAAGAGAGCCACGCGACACACCAGGCGCTCCTGTGAGGAGCCTTTTGTAAGCAGAGGTTCTGCGCAGGGTGACGTGCCTGGCCACGACAGCGCTTCAGTCAGGCGTGGTCGACGTTGGAACTTTCAATCTCCCAGCAGTGCTTCGGGAAAGGTGTCCATCATTTCGGGCTGGTTGTAAAGTCACCTTTCTGCTGGAGGTGAAGGGTCGTCAGCTTTGAGTTCGTAGAATCCCTGTTACTCGCCGGGTATGATTCAGTGCAGCTAATAGCTAAGCCGGGAGTCTGACAGGCATTGCACGTGACACCGGCCCCCACTCTGTTACCAAGACTGCTTTCCAGAGTTGGAGGTCTGGCTCTCCGCCGGAGCAAGCCGTGTGTCGCCCTGCCCTCTGCATGCACAGAGTGGAGGCCAACCACCCGTGGGGCTGCAGGTTACTCAGAAGCCGCAGTTGACACTTTGGCTACAACGTGTTCTTCCTTGACCTGGGTCCAGGCGTGAGCGAGCCTGCAGTCCTGAGAGGCCTACCGGTGTTAAAGCAGTACCTTCACTAAGGCTTCTCAGAAAGATCTGCACTGCAACACTTCTCACGGCACACGCGGACCTTCCTTTGGCGGCATGGGGGCAGGTTTCCTAACCACTAGCCAAGAAGGCTTTGGGATGAGCTCCTAGTGAGGAACTGCACACACCCCCTCGTTCTTTCGAGAAAACTCACTCTTCCTCACTTTGCCTCCCAGGGAACTCCTACGGTGAGGACAAGACGGGCAGCAGGCCTTGTTGTCAGGCAGCTCCGAGCACGCAGCTCCCCGGCTTGCCAACGGGACGGATTTCGCTTTTCTCGTCCCGCCCCCTCTTCACGGTTGCCACGCAGCTCATGTAGCTGAAGTTCCCGGGCGGCCAAAGGAGACCCATGTCACGTACTGTACCCCTTCGCTGAAAGCACTTTGGAAAGCCAGTGTTCCTCCGGACGTGAACTGCGCGAGCCAGTGAACGCCTTCGTTTCGCCTAAGCTCATGGGACATCTTGCAAAGGCCTAGCAGTCTTCGGAGGACGACTGCCTCTTTCTCCCTCGAGAGGTGAAGTCCAGGTGCTGCTTCAGGGAGCAAGAGGTCAAGTATGAATTCCGAGAGCTCGTGTAAGCAGGGTGTTTTTCCAAAAGCAGCTCAGGGTTACAAAAGGAGGCCCCCTTGCATTGGCCAGAGGCCCCGTTATAAACGTGCTCTTCCGGCTTCCTCTAAGCTCTCCAAATCGAGCTCTCCGATGGAGGAGAAACGTTGTTGCCCAGCCTCCTGCATACAAAACACTAGAGTCCCAAGACCCTTGTGGCTGGGTGTTGCTCAGCAGGCACAGATGCCACTTCTGCTCCACAGTGACCTTCCTCGGAATACGGTGCAGACGCTCGCATCCTCATCCTTTCAGAGTCTTGAAAGGCACACCAGCCTTTACAGCAGTTCAGTCGGGAAGGCCCCGTTGAAACTGCCGACTGCGACTGTGCTGGTGGAAGGAAACACTGCACCTTACCTTGAGTCTGGCGCTCGGCTGACTTACGCCCTAGATAACCTCCTCTGCTGGAGGTACTCCGAGCAAGCAATTGCCAGCATTCTGTTTCCTTGGGCCAAGTCTCCGTTCCTCCCCGGGTGTTCCCGCAGGGTTGAGAAGGTTGGCGACCGCAGGGCGTTCCATTAAGCACTCATCGTCGAAAACACGGACCTTCCTTGCAACACGCGGGCAAGTTTCCTTACCACTGGCCAAGAAGGCTTTGGGATGAGAACCTAGCAAGGAAGTGCACGCACTCCGGTTCGTTCAAGAAAATTCACTCTGCCTCCGGTTGCCTCTCAGGGTAATCCAGGGGTGAATAGAAGACGGGCAACAGGACTGTTTCTCCGGCAGCTCTGAGGACGCAGCTCTCCGGTTTGTCACTGGGGCCAACTGTGCCGTTCCCGTCCCCCTCCACTTTCACGGTTGACACCTAGCTCGTGTACCTGACGTTCAGAAGCAGGCCACGTAGACACATGCCACACACATGGGCCCTTCCATGACAACACTTTGGCAAGCAGGAGTCCTCCTGAGGTGAACGGCGTTGAGCCAGTGAACGCCTTCGTGTCGCCTACCTGACCGTGGAGCTTGCCAAGGCCTGACCGTCTTCAAAGGCTGAGAGCACATGTCTCCAGCTGGATCTGAAGTCGACGTGCTGCTTGCGAGGGGAAGACGTCAGCGATGAATTCTGAGAACCCTTGCCATGGCGGTGTCTGTTCCAGTGCAGCTCAGGTTGACCAACTGGGGTCCCCTTGCATTGCACAGCAGACCAGGGAGAAAACTCTTCCTGAGGATTCTTCTGAGCTGTGGCTATCTGGCTCTCCGACGGAGGAAACACATGGCTGCCTGGCCTTCGGCCTACCAACAGGAGAGCCCAAAGACCATCATGAGGCATGAGGGTGCTCAGAAGGCACAGATGACGCTTTCGGTACACAGTGATTTTCCTCGGAAAACGGTGCAGTCGCGAGCGTCCTCAGATACGTCAAAGGCACACCAGCACTACGGCACTTCAGTGGTGAAAGCCTCGGGTCTACTTGCGACCACCAAGTTTGCTGATGGAAACACTGCCCCTTACTTTGAGTATGCCGCTCAGCCGACATTCGCCTTAGCTGAAGTGGTCTGCTGCAAGACCTCCTGGCAAGGAGTGGCAGGCACACTGTTTCTTTGGAGCAAACTCACGCTTCCTCCCAAGGAGTTCCTGCGGGGTGCCCAAGATGGGTGCCCGCCCACCCCCGCCCCCGTGCTTTACCTTCAGTTTTCTGGCCCCAAGCCTCCTGTTCCAAAGGGACCAATAATGCTTCAGCCCTCAGGATCCAGTTTCTACGTGCAAACCCAGCCTGTGGAGCAGCACCTTCTGCTCAGCTCCAAGAGAGCCACGCGACACACCAGGCGCTCCTGTGAGGAGCCTTTTGTAAGCAGAGGTTCTGCGCAGGGTGACGTGCCTGGCCACGACAGCGCTTCAGTCAGGCGTGGTCGACGTTGGAACTTTCAATCTCCCAGCAGTGCTTCGGGAAAGGTGTCCATCATTTCGGGCTGGTTGTAAAGTCACCTTTCTGCTGGAGGTGAAGGGTCGTCAGCTTTGAGTTCGTAGAATCCCTGTTACTCGCCGGGTATGATTCAGTGCAGCTAATAGCTAAGCCGGGAGTCTGACAGGCATTGCACGTGACACCGGCCCCCACTCTGTTACCAAGACTGCTTTCCAGAGTTGGAGGTCTGGCTCTCCGCCGGAGCAAGCCGTGTGTCGCCCTGCCCTCTGCATGCACAGAGTGGAGGCCAACCACCCGTGGGGCTGCAGGTTACTCAGAAGCCGCAGTTGACACTTTGGCTACAACGTGTTCTTCCTTGACCTGGGTCCAGGCGTGAGCGAGCCTGCAGTCCTGAGAGGCCTACCGGTGTTAAAGCAGTACCTTCACTAAGGCTTCTCAGAAAGATCTGCACTGCAACACTTCTCACGGCACACGCGGACCTTCCTTTGGCGGCATGGGGGCAGGTTTCCTAACCACTAGCCAAGAAGGCTTTGGGATGAGCTCCTAGTGAGGAACTGCACACACCCCCTCGTTCTTTCGAGAAAACTCACTCTTCCTCACTTTGCCTCCCAGGGAACTCCTACGGTGAGGACAAGACGGGCAGCAGGCCTTGTTGTCAGGCAGCTCCGAGCACGCAGCTCCCCGGCTTGCCAACGGGACGGATTTCGCTTTTCTCGTCCCGCCCCCTCTTCACGGTTGCCACGCAGCTCATGTAGCTGAAGTTCCCGGGCGGCCAAAGGAGACCCATGTCACGTACTGTACCCCTTCGCTGAAAGCACTTTGGAAAGCCAGTGTTCCTCCGGACGTGAACTGCGCGAGCCAGTGAACGCCTTCGTTTCGCCTAAGCTCATGGGACATCTTGCAAAGGCCTAGCAGTCTTCGGAGGACGACTGCCTCTTTCTCCCTCGAGAGGTGAAGTCCAGGTGCTGCTTCAGGGAGCAAGAGGTCAAGTATGAATTCCGAGAGCTCGTGTAAGCAGGGTGTTTTTCCAAAAGCAGCTCAGGGTTACAAAAGGAGGCCCCCTTGCATTGGCCAGAGGCCCCGTTATAAACGTGCTCTTCCGGCTTCCTCTAAGCTCTCCAAATCGAGCTCTCCGATGGAGGAGAAACGTTGTTGCCCAGCCTCCTGCATACAAAACACTAGAGTCCCAAGACCCTTGTGGCTGGGTGTTGCTCAGCAGGCACAGATGCCACTTCTGCTCCACAGTGACCTTCCTCGGAATACGGTGCAGACGCTCGCATCCTCATCCTTTCAGAGTCTTGAAAGGCACACCAGCCTTTACAGCAGTTCAGTCGGGAAGGCCCCGTTGAAACTGCCGACTGCGACTGTGCTGGTGGAAGGAAACACTGCACCTTACCTTGAGTCTGGCGCTCGGCTGACTTACGCCCTAGATAACCTCCTCTGCTGGAGGTACTCCGAGCAAGCAATTGCCAGCATTCTGTTTCCTTGGGCCAAGTCTCCGTTCCTCCCCGGGTGTTCCCGCAGGGTTGAGAAGGTTGGCGACCGCAGGGCGTTCCATTAAGCACTCATCGTCGAAAACACGGACCTTCCTTGCAACACGCGGGCAAGTTTCCTTACCACTGGCCAAGAAGGCTTTGGGATGAGAACCTAGCAAGGAAGTGCACGCACTCCGGTTCGTTCAAGAAAATTCACTCTGCCTCCGGTTGCCTCTCAGGGTAATCCAGGGGTGAATAGAAGACGGGCAACAGGACTGTTTCTCCGGCAGCTCTGAGGACGCAGCTCTCCGGTTTGTCACTGGGGCCAACTGTGCCGTTCCCGTCCCCCTCCACTTTCACGGTTGACACCTAGCTCGTGTACCTGACGTTCAGAAGCAGGCCACGTAGACACATGCCCACACACATGGGCCCTTCCATGACAACACTTTGGCAAGCAGGAGTCCTCCTGAGGTGAACGGCGTTGAGCCAGTGAACGCCTTCGTGTCCGCCTACCTGACCGTGGAGCTTGCCAAGGCCTGACCGTCTTCAAAGGCTGAGAGCACATGTCTCCAGCTGGATCTGAAGTCGACGTGCTGCTTGCGAGGGGAAGACGTCAGCGATGAATTCTGAGAACCCTTGCCATGGCGGTGTCTGTTCCAGTGCAGCTCAGGTTGACCAACTGGGGTCCCCTTGCATTGCACAGCAGACCAGGGAGAAAACTCTTCCTGAGGATTCTTCTGAGCTGTGGCTATCTGGCTCTCCGACGGAGGAAACACATGGCTGCCTGGCCTTCGGCCTACCAACAGGAGAGCCAAAGACCATCATGAGGCATGAGGGTGCTCAGAAGGCACAGATGACGCTTTCGGTACACAGTGATTTTCCTCGGAAAACGGTGCAGTCGCGAGCGTCCTCAGATACGTCAAAGGCACACCAGCACTACGGCACTTCAGTGGTGAAAGCCTCGGGTCTACTTGCGACCACCAAGTTTGCTGATGGAAAACACTGCCCCCTTACTTTGAGTATGCCGCTCAGCCGACATTCGCCTTAGCTGAAGTGGTCTGCTGCAAGACCTCCTGGCAAGGAGTGGCAGGCACACTGTTTCTTTGGAGCAAACTCACGCTTCCTCCCAAGGAGTTCCTGCGGGGTGCCCAAGATGGGTGCCCGCCCACCCCCGCCCCCGTGCTTTACCTTCAGTTTTCTGGCCCCAAGCCTCCTGTTCCAAAGGGACCAATAATGCTTCAGCCCTCAGGATCCAGTTTCTACGTGCAAACCCAGCCTGTGGAGCAGCACCTTCTGCTCAGCTCCAAGAGAGCCACGCGACACACCAGGCGCTCCTGTGAGGAGCCTTTTGTAAGCAGAGGTTCTGCGCAGGGTGACGTGCCTGGCCACGACAGCGCTTCAGTCAGGCGTGGTCGACGTTGGAACTTTCAATCTCCCAGCAGTGCTTCGGGAAAGGTGTCCATCATTTCGGGCTGGTTGTAAAGTCACCTTTCTGCTGGAGGTGAAGGGTCGTCAGCTTTGAGTTCGTAGAATCCCTGTTACTCGCCGGGTATGATTCAGTGCAGCTAATAGCTAAGCCGGGAGTCCTGACAGGCATTGCACGTGACACCGGCCCCCCACTCTGTTACCAAGACTGCTTTCCAGAGTTGGAGGTCTGGCTCTCCGCCGGAGCAAGCCGTGTGTCGCCCTGCCCTCTGCATGCACAGAGTGGAGGCCAACCACCCGTGGGGCTGCAGGTTACTCAGAAGCCGCAGTTGACACTTTGGCTACAACGTGTTCTTCCTTGACCTGGGTCCAGGCGTGAGCGGGCCTGCAGTCCTGAGAGGCCTACCGGTGTTAAAGCAGTACCTTCACTAAGGCTTCTCAGAAAGATCTGCACTGCAACACTTCTCACGGCACACGCGGACCTTCCCTTTGGCGGCATGGGGGCAGGTTTCCTAACCACTAGCCAAGAAGGCTTTGGGATGAGCTCCTAGTGAGGAACTGCACACACCCCCTCGTTCTTTCGAGAAAACTCACTCTTCCTCACTTTGCCTCCCAGGGAACTCCTACGGTGAGGACAAGACGGGCAGCAGGCCTTGTTGTCAGGCAGCTCCGAGCACGCAGCTCCCCGGCTTGCCAACGGGACGGATTTCGCTTTTCTCGTCCCGCCCCCTCTTCACGGTTGCCACGCAGCTCATGTAGCTGAAGTTCCCGGGCGGCCAAAGGAGACCCATGTCACGTACTGTACCCCTTCGCTGAAAGCACTTTGGAAAGCCAGTGTTTCCTCCGGACGTGAACTGCGCGAGCCAGTGAACGCCTTCGTTTCGCCTAAGCTCATGGGACATCTTGCAAAGGCCTAGCAGTCTTCGGAGGACGACTGCCTCTTTCTCCCTCGAGAGGTGAAGTCCAGGTGCTGCTTCAGGGAGCAAGAGGTCAAGTATGAATTCCGAGAGCTCGTGTAAGCAGGGTGTTTTTCCAAAAGCAGCTCAGGGTTACAAAAGGAGGCCCCCTTGCATTGGCCAGAGGCCCCGTTATAAACGTGCTCTTCCGGCTTCCTCTAAGCTCTCCAAATCGAGCTCTCCGATGGAGGAGAAACGTTGTTGCCCAGCCTCCTGCATACAAAACACTAGAGTCCCAAGACCCTTGTGGCTGGGTGTTGCTCAGCAGGCACAGATGCCACTTCTGCTCCACAGTGACCTTCCTCGGAATACGGTGCAGACGCTCGCATCCTCATCCTTTCAGAGTCTTGAAAGGCACACCAGCCTTTACAGCAGTTCAGTCGGGAAGGCCCCGTTGAAACTGCCGACTGCGACTGTGCTGGTGGAAGGAAACACTGCACCTTACCTTGAGTCTGGCGCTCGGCTGACTTACGCCCTAGATAACCTCCTCTGCTGGAGGTACTCCGAGCAAGCAATTGCCAGCATTCTGTTTCCTTGGGCCAAGTCTCCGTTCCTCCCCGGGTGTTCCCGCAGGGTTGAGAAGGTTGGCGACCGCAGGGCGTTCCATTAAGCACTCATCGTCGAAAACACGGACCTTCCTTGCAACACGCGGGCAAGTTTCCTTACCACTGGCCAAGAAGGCTTTGGGATGAGAACCTAGCAAGGAAGTGCACGCACTCCGGTTCGTTCAAGAAAATTCACTCTGCCTCCGGTTGCCTCTCAGGGTAATCCAGGGGTGAATAGAAGACGGGCAACAGGACTGTTTCTCCGGCAGCTCTGAGGACGCAGCTCTCCGGTTTGTCACTGGGGCCAACTGTGCCGTTCCCGTCCCCCTCCACTTTCACGGTTGACACCTAGCTCGTGTACCTGACGTTCAGAAGCAGGCCACGTAGACACATGCCACACACATGGGCCCCTTCCATGACAACACTTTGGCAAGCAGGAGTCCTCCTGAGGTGAACGGCGTTGAGCCAGTGAACGCCTTCGTGTCGCCTACCTGACCGTGGAGCTTGCCAAGGCCTGACCGTCTTCAAAGGCTGAGAGCACATGTCTCCAGCTGGATCTGAAGTCGACGTGCTGCTTGCGAGGGGAAGACGTCAGCGATGAATTCTGAGAACCCTTGCCATGGCGGTGTCTGTTCCAGTGCAGCTCAGGTTGACCAACTGGGGTCCCCTTGCATTGCACAGCAGACCAGGGAGAAAACTCTTCCTGAGGATTCTTCTGAGCTGTGGCTATCTGGCTCTCCGACGGAGGAAACACATGGCTGCCTGGCCTTCGGCCTACCAACAGGAGAGCCCAAAGACCATCATGAGGCATGAGGGTGCTCAGAAGGCACAGATGACGCTTTCGGTACACAGTGATTTTCCTCGGAAAACGGTGCAGTCGCGAGCGTCAGTCAAAGGCACACCAGCACTACGGCACTTCAGTGGTGAAAGCCTCGGGTCTACTTGCGACCACCAAGTTTGCTGATGGAAACACTGCCCCTTACTTTGAGTATGCCGCTCAGCCGACATTCGCCTTAGCTGAAGTGGTCTGCTGCAAGACCTCCTGGCAAGGAGTGGCAGGCACACTGTTTCTTTGGAGCAAACTCACGCTTCCTCCCAAGGAGTTCCTGCGGGGTGCCCAAGATGGGTGCCCGCCCACCCCCGCCCCCGTGCTTTACCTTCAGTTTTCTGGCCCCAAGCCTCCTGTTCCAAAGGGACCAATAATGCTTCAGCCCTCAGGATCCAGTTTCTACGTGCAAACCCAGCCTGTGGAGCAGCACCTTCTGCTCAGCTCCAAGAGAGCCACGCGACACACCAGGCGCTCCTGTGAGGAGCCTTTTGTAAGCAGAGGTTCTGCGCAGGGTGACGTGCCTGGCCACGACAGCGCTTCAGTCAGGCGTGGTCGACGTTGGAACTTTCAATCTCCCAGCAGTGCTTCGGGAAAGGTGTCCATCATTTCGGGCTGGTTGTAAAGTCACCTTTCTGCTGGAGGTGAAGGGTCGTCAGCTTTGAGTTCGTAGAATCCCTGTTACTCGCCGGGTATGATTCAGTGCAGCTAATAGCTAAGCCGGGAGTCTGACAGGCATTGCACGTGACACCGGCCCCCACTCTGTTACCAAGACTGCTTTCCAGAGTTGGAGGTCTGGCTCTCCGCCGGAGCAAGCCGTGTGTCGCCCTGCCCTCTGCATGCACAGAGTGGAGGCCAACCACCCGTGGGGCTGCAGGTTACTCAGAAGCCGCAGTTGACACTTTGGCTACAACGTGTTCTTCCTTGACCTGGGTCCAGGCGTGAGCGAGCCTGCAGTCCTGAGAGGCCTACCGGTGTTAAAGCAGTACCTTCACTAAGGCTTCTCAGAAAGATCTGCACTGCAACACTTCTCACGGCACACGCGGACCTTCCTTTGGCGGCATGGGGGCAGGTTTCCTAACCACTAGCCAAGAAGGCTTTGGGATGAGCTCCTAGTGAGGAACTGCACACACCCCCTCGTTCTTTCGAGAAAACTCACTCTTCCTCACTTTGCCTCCCAGGGAACTCCTACGGTGAGGACAAGACGGGCAGCAGGCCTTGTTGTCAGGCAGCTCCGAGCACGCAGCTCCCCGGCTTGCCAACGGGACGGATTTCGCTTTTCTCGTCCCGCCCCCTCTTCACGGTTGCCACGCAGCTCATGTAGCTGAAGTTCCCGGGCGGCCAAAGGAGACCCATGTCACGTACTGTACCCCTTCGCTGAAAGCACTTTGGAAAGCCAGTGTTCCTCCGGACGTGAACTGCGCGAGCCAGTGAACGCCTTCGTTTCGCCTAAGCTCATGGGACATCTTGCAAAGGCCTAGCAGTCTTCGGAGGACGACTGCCTCTTTCTCCCTCGAGAGGTGAAGTCCAGGTGCTGCTTCAGGGAGCAAGAGGTCAAGTATGAATTCCGAGAGCTCGTGTAAGCAGGGTGTTTTTCCAAAAGCAGCTCAGGGTTACAAAAGGAGGCCCCCTTGCATTGGCCAGAGGCCCCGTTATAAACGTGCTCTTCCAGCTTCCTCTAAGCTCTCCAAATCGAGCTCTCCGATGGAGGAGAAACGTTGTTGCCCAGCCTCCTGCATACAAAACACTAGAGTCCCAAGACCCTTGTGGCTGGGTGTTGCTCAGCAGGCACAGATGCCACTTCTGCTCCACAGTGACCTTCCTCGGAATACGGTGCAGACGCTCGCATCCTCATCCTTTCAGAGTCTTGAAAGGCACACCAGCCTTTACAGCAGTTCAGTCGGGAAGGCCTCGTTGAAACTGCCGACTGCGACTGTGCTGGTGGAAGGAAACACTGCACCTTACCTTGAGTCTGGCGCTCGGCTGACTTACGCCCTAGATAACCTCCTCTGCTGGAGGTACTCCGAGCAAGCAATTGCCAGCATTCTGTTTCCTTGGGCCAAGTCTCCGTTCCTCCCCGGGTGTTCCCGCAGGGTTGAGAAGGTTGGCGACCGCAGGGCGTTCCATTAAGCACTCATCGTCGAAAACACGGACCTTCCTTGCAACACGCGGGCAAGTTTCCTTACCACTGGCCAAGAAGGCTTTGGGATGAGAACCTAGCAAGGAAGTGCACGCACTCCGGTTCGTTCAAGAAAATTCACTCTGCCTCCGGTTGCCTCTCAGGGTAATCCAGGGGTGAATAGAAGACGGGCAACAGGACTGTTTCTCCGGCAGCTCTGAGGACGCAGCTCTCCGGTTTGTCACTGGGGCCAACTGTGCCGTTCCCGTCCCCCTCCACTTTCACGGTTGACACCTAGCTCGTGTACCTGACGTTCAGAAGCAGGCCACGTAGACACATGCCACACACATGGGCCCTTCCATGACAACACTTTGGCAAGCAGGAGTCCTCCTGAGGTGAACGGCGTTGAGCCAGTGAACGCCTTCGTGTCGCCTACCTGACCGTGGAGCTTGCCAAGGCCTGACCGTCTTCAAAGGCTGAGAGCACATGTCTCCAGCTGGATCTGAAGTCGACGTGCTGCTTGCGAGGGGAAGACGTCAGCGATGAATTCTGAGAACCCTTGCCATGGCGGTGTCTGTTCCAGTGCAGCTCAGGTTGACCAACTGGGGTCCCCTTGCATTGCACAGCAGACCAGGGAGAAAACTCTTCCTGAGGATTCTTCTGAGCTGTGGCTATCTGGCTCTCCGACGGAGGAAACACATGGCTGCCTGGCCTTCGGCCTACCAACAGGAGAGCCCAAAGACCATCATGAGGCATGAGGGTGCTCAGAAGGCACAGATGACGCTTTCGGTACACAGTGATTTTCCTCGGAAAACGGTGCAGTCGCGAGCGTCCTCAGATACGTCAAAGGCACACCAGCACTACGGCACTTCAGTGGTGAAAGCCTCGGGTCTACTTGCGACCACCAAGTTTGCTGATGGAAACACTGCCCCTTACTTTGAGTATGCCGCTCAGCCGACATTCGCCTTAGCTGAAGTGGTCTGCTGCAAGACCTCCTGGCAAGGAGTGGCAGGCACACTGTTTCTTTGGAGCAAACTCACGCTTCCTCCCAAGGAGTTCCTGCGGGGTGCCCAAGATGGGTGCCCGCCCACCCCCGCCCCCGTGCTTTACCTTCAGTTTTCTGGCCCCAAGCCTCCTGTTCCAAAGGGACCAATAATGCTTCAGCCCTCAGGATCCAGTTTCTACGTGCAAACCCAGCCTGTGGAGCAGCACCTTCTGCTCAGCTCCAAGAGAGCCACGCGACACACCAGGCGCTCCTGTGAGGAGCCTTTTGTAAGCAGAGGTTCTGCGCAGGGTGACGTGCCTGGCCACGACAGCGCTTCAGTCAGGCGTGGTCGACGTTGGAACTTTCAATCTCCCAGCAGTGCTTCGGGAAAGGTGTCCATCATTTCGGGCTGGTTGTAAAGTCACCTTTCTGCTGGAGGTGAAGGGTCGTCAGCTTTGAGTTCGTAGAATCCCTGTTACTCGCCGGGTATGATTCAGTGCAGCTAATAGCTAAGCCGGGAGTCTGACAGGCATTGCACGTGACACCGGCCCCCACTCTGTTACCAAGACTGCTTTCCAGAGTTGGAGGTCTGGCTCTCCGCCGGAGCAAGCCGTGTGTCGCCCTGCCCTCTGCATGCACAGAGTGGAGGCCAACCACCCGTGGGGCTGCAGGTTACTCAGAAGCCGCAGTTGACACTTTGGCTACAACGTGTTCTTCCTTGACCTGGGTCCAGGCGTGAGCGAGCCTGCAGTCCTGAGAGGCCTACCGGTGTTAAAGCAGTACCTTCACTAAGGCTTCTCAGAAAGATCTGCACTGCAACACTTCTCACGGCACACGCGGACCTTCCTTTGGCGGCATGGGGGCAGGTTTCCTAACCACTAGCCAAGAAGGCTTTGGGATGAGCTCCTAGTGAGGAACTGCACACACCCCCTCGTTCTTTCGAGAAAACTCACTCTTCCTCACTTTGCCTCCCAGGGAACTCCTACGGTGAGGACAAGACGGGCAGCAGGCCTTGTTGTCAGGCAGCTCCGAGCACGCAGCTCCCCGGCTTGCCAACGGGACGGATTTCGCTTTTCTCGTCCCGCCCCCTCTTCACGGTTGCCACGCAGCTCATGTAGCTGAAGTTCCCGGGCGGCCAAAGGAGACCCATGTCACGTAGTGTACCCCTTCGCTGAAAGCACTTTGGAAAGCCAGTGTTCCTCCGGACGTGAACTGCGCGAGCCAGTGAACGCCTTCGTTTCGCCTAAGCTCATGGGACATCTTGCAAAGGCCTAGCAGTCTTCGGAGGACGACTGCCTCTTTCTCCCTCGAGAGGTGAAGTCCAGGTGCTGCTTCAGGGAGCAAGAGGTCAAGTATGAATTCCGAGAGCTCGTGTAAGCAGGGTGTTTTTCCAAAAGCAGCTCAGGGTTACAAAAGGAGGCCCCCTTGCATTGGCCAGAGGCCCCGTTATAAACGTGCTCTTCCGGCTTCCTCTAAGCTCTCCAAATCGAGCTCTCCGATGGAGGAGAAACGTTGTTGCCCAGCCTCCTGCATACAAAACACTAGAGTCCCAAGACCCTTGTGGCTGGGTGTTGCTCAGCAGGCACAGATGCCACTTCTGCTCCACAGTGACCTTCCTCGGAATACGGTGCAGACGCTCGCATCCTCATCCTTTCAGAGTCTTGAAAGGCACACCAGCCTTTACAGCAGTTCAGTCGGGAAGGCCCCGTTGAAACTGCCGACTGCGACTGTGCTGGTGGAAGGAAACACTGCACCTTACCTTGAGTCTGGCGCTCGGCTGACTTACGCCCTAGATAACCTCCTCTGCTGGAGGTACTCCGAGCAAGCAATTGCCAGCATTCTGTTTCCTTGGGCCAAGTCTCCGTTCCTCCCCGGGTGTTCCCGCAGGGTTGAGAAGGTTGGCGACCGCAGGGCGTTCCATTAAGCACTCATCGTCGAAAACACGGACCTTCCTTGCAACACGCGGGCAAGTTTCCTTACCACTGGCCAAGAAGGCTTTGGGATGAGAACCTAGCAAGGAAGTGCACGCACTCCGGTTCGTTCAAGAAAATTCACTCTGCCTCCGGTTGCCTCTCAGGGTAATCCAGGGGTGAATAGAAGACGGGCAACAGGACTGTTTCTCCGGCAGCTCTGAGGACGCAGCTCTCCGGTTTGTCACTGGGGCCAACTGTGCCGTTCCCGTCCCCCTCCACTTTCACGGTTGACACCTAGCTCGTGTACCTGACGTTCAGAAGCAGGCCACGTAGACACATGCCACACACATGGGCCCTTCCATGACAACACTTTGGCAAGCAGGAGTCCTCCTGAGGTGAACGGCGTTGAGCCAGTGAACGCCTTCGTGTCGCCTACCTGACCGTGGAGCTTGCCAAGGCCTGACCATCTTCAAAGGCTGAGAGCACATGTCTCCAGCTGGATCTGAAGTCGACGTGCTGCTTGCGAGGGGAAGACGTCAGCGATGAATTCTGAGAACCCTTGCCATGGCGGTGTCTGTTCCAGTGCAGCTCAGGTTGACCAACTGGGGTCCCCTTGCATTGCACAGCAGACCAGGGAGAAAACTCTTCCTGAGGATTCTTCTGAGCTGTGGCTATCTGGCTCTCCGACGGAGGAAACACATGGCTGCCTGGCCTTCGGCCTACCAACAGGAGAGCCCAAAGACCATCATGAGGCGTGAGGGTGCTCAGAAGGCACAGATGACGCTTTCGGTACACAGTGATTTTCCTCGGAAAACGGTGCAGTCGCGAGCGTCCTCAGATACGTCAAAGGCACACCAGCACTACGGCACTTCAGTGGTGAAAGCCTCGGGTCTACTTGCGACCACCAAGTTTGCTGATGGAAACACTGCCCCTTACTTTGAGTATGCCGCTCAGCCGACATTCGCCTTAGCTGAAGTGGTCTGCTGCAAGACCTCCTGGCAAGGAGTGGCAGGCACACTGTTTCTTTGGAGCAAACTCACGCTTCCTCCCAAGGAGTTCCTGCGGGGTGCCCAAGATGGGTGCCCGCCCACCCCCGCCCCCGTGCTTTACCTTCAGTTTTCTGGCCCCAAGCCTCCTGTTCCAAAGGGACCAATAATGCTTCAGCCCTCAGGATCCAGTTTCTACGTGCAAACCCAGCCTGTGGAGCAGCACCTTCTGCTCAGCTCCAAGAGAGCCACGCGACACACCAGGCGCTCCTGTGAGGAGCCTTTTGTAAGCAGAGGTTCTGCGCAGGGTGACGTGCCTGGCCACGACAGCGCTTCAGTCAGGCGTGGTCGACGTTGGAACTTTCAATCTCCCAGCAGTGCTTCGGGAAAGGTGTCCATCATTTCGGGCTGGTTGTAAAGTCACCTTTCTGCTGGAGGTGAAGGGTCGTCAGCTTTGAGTTCGTAGAATCCCTGTTACTCGCCGGGTATGATTCAGTGCAGCTAATAGCTAAGCCGGGAGTCTGACAGGCATTGCACGTGACACCGGCCCCCACTCTGTTACCAAGACTGCTTTCCAGAGTTGGAGGTCTGGCTCTCCGCCGGAGCAAGCCGTGTGTCGCCCTGCCCTCTGCATGCACAGAGTGGAGGCCAACCACCCGTGGGGCTGCAGGTTACTCAGAAGCCGCAGTTGACACTTTGGCTACAACGTGTTCTTCCTTGACCTGGGTCCAGGCGTGAGCGAGCCTGCAGTCCTGAGAGGCCTACCGGTGTTAAAGCAGTACCTTCACTAAGGCTTCTCAGAAAGATCTGCACTGCAACACTTCTCACGGCACACGCGGACCTTCCTTTGGCGGCATGGGGGCAGGTTTCCTAACCACTAGCCAAGAAGGCTTTGGGATGAGCTCCTAGTGAGGAACTGCACACACCCCCTCGTTCTTTCGAGAAAACTCACTCTTCCTCACTTTGCCTCCCAGGGAACTCCTACGGTGAGGACAAGACGGGCAGCAGGCCTTGTTGTCAGGCAGCTCCGAGCACGCAGCTCCCCGGCTTGCCAACGGGACGGATTTCGCTTTTCTCGTCCCGCCCCCTCTTCACGGTTGCCACGCAGCTCATGTAGCTGAAGTTCCCGGGCGGCCAAAGGAGACCCATGTCACGTAGTGTACCCCTTCGCTGAAAGCACTTTGGAAAGCCAGTGTTCCTCCGGACGTGAACTGCGCGAGCCAGTGAACGCCTTCGTTTCGCCTAAGCTCATGGGACATCTTGCAAAGGCCTAGCAGTCTTCGGAGGACGACTGCCTCTTTCTCCCTCGAGAGGTGAAGTCCAGGTGCTGCTTCAGGGAGCAAGAGGTCAAGTATGAATTCCGAGAGCTCGTGTAAGCAGGGTGTTTTTCCAAAAGCAGCTCAGGGTTACAAAAGGAGGCCCCCTTGCATTGGCCAGAGGCCCCGTTATAAACGTGCTCTTCCGGCTTCCTCTAAGCTCTCCAAATCGAGCTCTCCGATGGAGGAGAAACGTTGTTGCCCAGCCTCCTGCATACAAAACACTAGAGTCCCAAGACCCTTGTGGCTGGGTGTTGCTCAGCAGGCACAGATGCCACTTCTGCTCCACAGTGACCTTCCTCGGAATACGGTGCAGACGCTCGCATCCTCATCCTTTCAGAGTCTTGAAAGGCACACCAGCCTTTACAGCAGTTCAGTCGGGAAGGCCCCGTTGAAACTGCCGACTGCGACTGTGCTGGTGGAAGGAAACACTGCACCTTACCTTGAGTCTGGCGCTCGGCTGACTTACGCCCTAGATAACCTCCTCTGCTGGAGGTACTCCGAGCAAGCAATTGCCAGCATTCTGTTTCCTTGGGCCAAGTCTCCGTTCCTCCCCGGGTATTCCCGCAGGGTTGAGAAGGTTGGCGACCGCAGGGCGTTCCATTAAGCACTCATCGTCGAAAACACGGACCTTCCTTGCAACACGCGGGCAAGTTTCCTTACCACTGGCCAAGAAGGCTTTGGGATGAGAACCTAGCAAGGAAGTGCACGCACTCCGGTTCGTTCAAGAAAATTCACTCTGCCTCCGGTTGCCTCTCAGGGTAATCCAGGGGTGAATAGAAGACGGGCAACAGGACTGTTTCTCCGGCAGCTCTGAGGACGCAGCTCTCCGGTTTGTCACTGGGGCCAACTGTGCCGTTCCCGTCCCCCTCCACTTTCACGGTTGACACCTAGCTCGTGTACCTGACGTTCAGAAGCAGGCCACGTAGACACATGCCACACACATGGGCCCTTCCATGACAACACTTTGGCAAGCAGGAGTCCTCCTGAGGTGAACGGCGTTGAGCCAGTGAACGCCTTCGTGTCGCCTACCTGACCGTGGAGCTTGCCAAGGCCTGACCGTCTTCAAAGGCTGAGAGCACATGTCTCCAGCTGGATCTGAAGTCGACGTGCTGCTTGCGAGGGGAAGACGTCAGCGATGAATTCTGAGAACCCTTGCCATGGCGGTGTCTGTTCCAGTGCAGCTCAGGTTGACCAACTGGGGTCCCCTTGCATTGCACAGCAGACCAGGGAGAAAACTCTTCCTGAGGATTCTTCTGAGCTGTGGCTATCTGGCTCTCCGACGGAGGAAACACATGGCTGCCTGGCCTTCGGCCTACCAACAGGAGAGCCCAAAGACCATCATGAGGCATGAGGGTGCTCAGAAGGCACAGATGACGCTTTCGGTACACAGTGATTTTCCTCGGAAAACGGTGCAGTCGCGAGCGTCCTCAGATACGTCAAAGGCACACCAGCACTACGGCACTTCAGTGGTGAAAGCCTCGGGTCTACTTGCGACCACCAAGTTTGCTGATGGAAACACTGCCCCTTACTTTGAGTATGCCGCTCAGCCGACATTCGCCTTAGCTGAAGTGGTCTGCTGCAAGACCTCCTGGCAAGGAGTGGCAGGCACACTGTTTCTTTGGAGCAAACTCACGCTTCCTCCCAAGGAGTTCCTGCGGGGTGCCCAAGATGGGTGCCCGCCCACCCCCGCCCCCGTGCTTTACCTTCAGTTTTCTGGCCCCAAGCCTCCTGTTCCAAAGGGACCAATAATGCTTCAGCCCTCAGGATCCAGTTTCTACGTGCAAACCCAGCCTGTGGAGCAGCACCTTCTGCTCAGCTCCAAGAGAGCCACGCGACACACCAGGCGCTCCTGTGAGGAGCCTTTTGTAAGCAGAGGTTCTGCGCAGGGTGACGTGCCTGGCCACGACAGCGCTTCAGTCAGGCGTGGTCGACGTTGGAACTTTCAATCTCCCAGCAGTGCTTCGGGAAAGGTGTCCATCATTTCGGGCTGGTTGTAAAGTCACCTTTCTGCTGGAGGTGAAGGGTCGTCAGCTTTGAGTTCGTAGAATCCCTGTTACTCGCCGGGTATGATTCAGTGCAGCTAATAGCTAAGCCGGGAGTCTGACAGGCATTGCACGTGACACCGGCCCCCACTCTGTTACCAAGACTGCTTTCCAGAGTTGGAGGTCTGGCTCTCCGCCGGAGCAAGCCGTGTGTCGCCCTGCCCTCTGCATGCACAGAGTGGAGGCCAACCACCCGTGGGGCTGCAGGTTACTCAGAAGCCGCAGTTGACACTTTGGCTACAACGTGTTCTTCCTTGACCTGGGTCCAGGCGTGAGCGAGCCTGCAGTCCTGAGAGGCCTACCGGTGTTAAAGCAGTACCTTCACTAAGGCTTCTCAGAAAGATCTGCACTGCAACACTTCTCACGGCACACGCGGACCTTCCTTTGGCGGCATGGGGGCAGGTTTCCTAACCACTAGCCAAGAAGGCTTTGGGATGAGCTCCTAGTGAGGAACTGCACACACCCCCTCGTTCTTTCGAGAAAACTCACTCTTCCTCACTTTGCCTCCCAGGGAACTCCTACGGTGAGGACAAGACGGGCAGCAGGCCTTGTTGTCAGGCAGCTCCGAGCACGCAGCTCCCCGGCTTGCCAACGGGACGGATTTCGCTTTTCTCGTCCCGCCCCCTCTTCACGGTTGCCACGCAGCTCATGTAGCTGAAGTTCCCGGGCGGCCAAAGGAGACCCATGTCACGTACTGTACCCCTTCGCTGAAAGCACTTTGGAAAGCCAGTGTTCCTCCGGACGTGAACTGCGCGAGCCAGTGAACGCCTTCGTTTCGCCTAAGCTCATGGGACATCTTGCAAAGGCCTAGCAGTCTTCGGAGGACGACTGCCTCTTTCTCCCTCGAGAGGTGAAGTCCAGGTGCTGCTTCAGGGAGCAAGAGGTCAAGTATGAATTCCGAGAGCTCGTGTAAGCAGGGTGTTTTTCCAAAAGCAGCTCAGGGTTACAAAAGGAGGCCCCCTTGCATTGGCCAGAGGCCCCGTTATAAACGTGCTCTTCCGGCTTCCTCTAAGCTCTCCAAATCGAGCTCTCCGATGGAGGAGAAACGTTGTTGCCCAGCCTCCTGCATACAAAACACTAGAGTCCCAAGACCCTTGTGGCTGGGTGTTGCTCAGCAGGCACAGATGCCACTTCTGCTCCACAGTGACCTTCCTCGGAATACGGTGCAGACGCTCGCATCCTCATCCTTTCAGAGTCTTGAAAGGCACACCAGCCTTTACAGCAGTTCAGTCGGGAAGGCCCCGTTGAAACTGCCGACTGCGACTGTGCTGGTGGAAGGAAACACTGCACCTTACCTTGAGTCTGGCGCTCGGCTGACTTACGCCCTAGATAACCTCCTCTGCTGGAGGTACTCCGAGCAAGCAATTGCCAGCATTCTGTTTCCTTGGGCCAAGTCTCCGTTCCTCCCCGGGTATTCCCGCAGGGTTGAGAAGGTTGGCGACCGCAGGGCGTTCCATTAAGCACTCATCGTCGAAAACACGGACCTTCCTTGCAACACGCGGGCAAGTTTCCTTACCACTGGCCAAGAAGGCTTTGGGATGAGAACCTAGCAAGGAAGTGCACGCACTCCGGTTCGTTCAAGAAAATTCACTCTGCCTCCGGTTGCCTCTCAGGGTAATCCAGGGGTGAATAGAAGACGGGCAACAGGACTGTTTCTCCGGCAGCTCTGAGGACGCAGCTCTCCGGTTTGTCACTGGGGCCAACTGTGCCGTTCCCGTCCCCCTCCACTTTCACGGTTGACACCTAGCTCGTGTACCTGACGTTCAGAAGCAGGCCACGTAGACACATGCCACACACATGGGCCCTTCCATGACAACACTTTGGCAAGCAGGAGTCCTCCTGAGGTGAACGGCGTTGAGCCAGTGAACGCCTTCGTGTCGCCTACCTGACCGTGGAGCTTGCCAAGGCCTGACCGTCTTCAAAGGCTGAGAGCACATGTCTCCAGCTGGATCTGAAGTCGACGTGCTGCTTGCGAGGGGAAGACGTCAGCGATGAATTCTGAGAACCCTTGCCATGGCGGTGTCTGTTCCAGTGCAGCTCAGGTTGACCAACTGGGGTCCCCTTGCATTGCACAGCAGACCAGGGAGAAAACTCTTCCTGAGGATTCTTCTGAGCTGTGGCTATCTGGCTCTCCGACGGAGGAAACACATGGCTGCCTGGCCTTCGGCCTACCAACAGGAGAGCCCAAAGACCATCATGAGGCATGAGGGTGCTCAGAAGGCACAGATGACGCTTTCGGTACACAGTGATTTTCCTCGGAAAACGGTGCAGTCGCGAGCGTCCTCAGATACGTCAAAGGCACACCAGCACTACGGCACTTCAGTGGTGAAAGCCTCGGGTCTACTTGCGACCACCAAGTTTGCTGATGGAAACACTGCCCCTTACTTTGAGTATGCCGCTCAGCCGACATTCGCCTTAGCTGAAGTGGTCTGCTGCAAGACCTCCTGGCAAGGAGTGGCAGGCACACTGTTTCTTTGGAGCAAACTCACGCTTCCTCCCAAGGAGTTCCTGCGGGGTGCCCAAGATGGGTGCCCGCCCACCCCCGCCCCCGTGCTTTACCTTCAGTTTTCTGGCCCCAAGCCTCCTGTTCCAAAGGGACCAATAATGCTTCAGCCCTCAGGATCCAGTTTCTACGTGCAAACCCAGCCTGTGGAGCAGCACCTTCTGCTCAGCTCCAAGAGAGCCACGCGACACACCAGGCGCTCCTGTGAGGAGCCTTTTGTAAGCAGAGGTTCTGCGCAGGGTGACGTGCCTGGCCACGACAGCGCTTCAGTCAGGCGTGGTCGACGTTGGAACTTTCAATCTCCCAGCAGTGCTTCGGGAAAGGTGTCCATCATTTCGGGCTGGTTGTAAAGTCACCTTTCTGCTGGAGGTGAAGGGTCGTCAGCTTTGAGTTCGTAGAATCCCTGTTACTCGCCGGGTATGATTCAGTGCAGCTAATAGCTAAGCCGGGAGTCTGACAGGCATTGCACGTGACACCGGCCCCCACTCTGTTACCAAGACTGCTTTCCAGAGTTGGAGGTCTGGCTCTCCGCCGGAGCAAGCCGTGTGTCGCCCTGCCCTCTGCATGCACAGAGTGGAGGCCAACCACCCGTGGGGCTGCAGGTTACTCAGAAGCCGCAGTTGACACTTTGGCTACAACGTGTTCTTCCTTGACCTGGGTCCAGGCGTGAGCGAGCCTGCAGTCCTGAGAGGCCTACCGGTGTTAAAGCAGTACCTTCACTAAGGCTTCTCAGAAAGATCTGCACTGCAACACTTCTCACGGCACACGCGGACCTTCCTTTGGCGGCATGGGGGCAGGTTTCCTAACCACTAGCCAAGAAGGCTTTGGGATGAGCTCCTAGTGAGGAACTGCACACACCCCCTCGTTCTTTCGAGAAAACTCACTCTTCCTCACTTTGCCTCCCAGGGAACTCCTACGGTGAGGACAAGACGGGCAGCAGGCCTTGTTGTCAGGCAGCTCCGAGCACGCAGCTCCCCGGCTTGCCAACGGGACGGATTTCGCTTTTCTCGTCCCGCCCCCTCTTCACGGTTGCCACGCAGCTCATGTAGCTGAAGTTCCCGGGCGGCCAAAGGAGACCCATGTCACGTAGTGTACCCCTTCGCTGAAAGCACTTTGGAAAGCCAGTGTTCCTCCGGACGTGAACTGCGCGAGCCAGTGAACGCCTTCGTTTCGCCTAAGCTCATGGGACATCTTGCAAAGGCCTAGCAGTCTTCGGAGGACGACTGCCTCTTTCTCCCTCGAGAGGTGAAGTCCAGGTGCTGCTTCAGGGAGCAAGAGGTCAAGTATGAATTCCGAGAGCTCGTGTAAGCAGGGTGTTTTTCCAAAAGCAGCTCAGGGTTACAAAAGGAGGCCCCCTTGCATTGGCCAGAGGCCCCGTTATAAACGTGCTCTTCCGGCTTCCTCTAAGCTCTCCAAATCGAGCTCTCCGATGGAGGAGAAACGTTGTTGCCCAGCCTCCTGCATACAAAACACTAGAGTCCCAAGACCCTTGTGGCTGGGTGTTGCTCAGCAGGCACAGATGCCACTTCTGCTCCACAGTGACCTTCCTCGGAATACGGTGCAGACGCTCGCATCCTCATCCTTTCAGAGTCTTGAAAGGCACACCAGCCTTTACAGCAGTTCAGTCGGGAAGGCCCCGTTGAAACTGCCGACTGCGACTGTGCTGGTGGAAGGAAACACTGCACCTTACCTTGAGTCTGGCGCTCGGCTGACTTACGCCCTAGATAACCTCCTCTGCTGGAGGTACTCCGAGCAAGCAATTGCCAGCATTCTGTTTCCTTGGGCCAAGTCTCCGTTCCTCCCCGGGTGTTCCCGCAGGGTTGAGAAGGTTGGCGACCGCAGGGCGTTCCATTAAGCACTCATCGTCGAAAACACGGACCTTCCTTGCAACACGCGGGCAAGTTTCCTTACCACTGGCCAAGAAGGCTTTGGGATGAGAACCTAGCAAGGAAGTGCACGCACTCCGGTTCGTTCAAGAAAATTCACTCTGCCTCCGGTTGCCTCTCAGGGTAATCCAGGGGTGAATAGAAGACGGGCAACAGGACTGTTTCTCCGGCAGCTCTGAGGACGCAGCTCTCCGGTTTGTCACTGGGGCCAACTGTGCCGTTCCCGTCCCCCTCCACTTTCACGGTTGACACCTAGCTCGTGTACCTGACGTTCAGAAGCAGGCCACGTAGACACATGCCACACACATGGGCCCTTCCATGACAACACTTTGGCAAGCAGGAGTCCTCCTGAGGTGAACGGCGTTGAGCCAGTGAACGCCTTCGTGTCGCCTACCTGACCGTGGAGCTTGCCAAGGCCTGACCATCTTCAAAGGCTGAGAGCACATGTCTCCAGCTGGATCTGAAGTCGACGTGCTGCTTGCGAGGGGAAGACGTCAGCGATGAATTCTGAGAACCCTTGCCATGGCGGTGTCTGTTCCAGTGCAGCTCAGGTTGACCAACTGGGGTCCCCTTGCATTGCACAGCAGACCAGGGAGAAAACTCTTCCTGAGGATTCTTCTGAGCTGTGGCTATCTGGCTCTCCGACGGAGGAAACACATGGCTGCCTGGCCTTCGGCCTACCAACAGGAGAGCCCAAAGACCATCATGAGGCGTGAGGGTGCTCAGAAGGCACAGATGACGCTTTCGGTACACAGTGATTTTCCTCGGAAAACGGTGCAGTCGCGAGCGTCCTCAGATACGTCAAAGGCACACCAGCACTACGGCACTTCAGTGGTGAAAGCCTCGGGTCTACTTGCGACCACCAAGTTTGCTGATGGAAACACTGCCCCTTACTTTGAGTATGCCGCTCAGCCGACATTCGCCTTAGCTGAAGTGGTCTGCTGCAAGACCTCCTGGCAAGGAGTGGCAGGCACACTGTTTCTTTGGAGCAAACTCACGCTTCCTCCCAAGGAGTTCCTGCGGGGTGCCCAAGATGGGTGCCCGCCCACCCCCGCCCCCGTGCTTTACCTTCAGTTTTCTGGCCCCAAGCCTCCTGTTCCAAAGGGACCAATAATGCTTCAGCCCTCAGGATCCAGTTTCTACGTGCAAACCCAGCCTGTGGAGCAGCACCTTCTGCTCAGCTCCAAGAGAGCCACGCGACACACCAGGCGCTCCTGTGAGGAGCCTTTTGTAAGCAGAGGTTCTGCGCAGGGTGACGTGCCTGGCCACGACAGCGCTTCAGTCAGGCGTGGTCGACGTTGGAACTTTCAATCTCCCAGCAGTGCTTCGGGAAAGGTGTCCATCATTTCGGGCTGGTTGTAAAGTCACCTTTCTGCTGGAGGTGAAGGGTCGTCAGCTTTGAGTTCGTAGAATCCCTGTTACTCGCCGGGTATGATTCAGTGCAGCTAATAGCTAAGCCGGGAGTCTGACAGGCATTGCACGTGACACCGGCCCCCACTCTGTTACCAAGACTGCTTTCCAGAGTTGGAGGTCTGGCTCTCCGCCGGAGCAAGCCGTGTGTCGCCCTGCCCTCTGCATGCACAGAGTGGAGGCCAACCACCCGTGGGGCTGCAGGTTACTCAGAAGCCGCAGTTGACACTTTGGCTACAACGTGTTCTTCCTTGACCTGGGTCCAGGCGTGAGCGGGCCTGCAGTCCTGAGAGGCCTACCGGTGTTAAAGCAGTACCTTCACTAAGGCTTCTCAGAAAGATCTGCACTGCAACACTTCTCACGGCACACGCGGACCTTCCTTTGGCGGCATGGGGGCAGGTTTCCTAACCACTAGCCAAGAAGGCTTTGGGATGAGCTCCTAGTGAGGAACTGCACACACCCCCTCGTTCTTTCGAGAAAACTCACTCTTCCTCACTTTGCCTCCCAGGGAACTCCTACGGTGAGGACAAGACGGGCAGCAGGCCTTGTTGTCAGGCAGCTCCGAGCACGCAGCTCCCCGGCTTGCCAACGGGACGGATTTCGCTTTTCTCGTCCCGCCCCCTCTTCACGGTTGCCACGCAGCTCATGTAGCTGAAGTTCCCGGGCGGCCAAAGGAGACCCATGTCACGTAGTGTACCCCTTCGCTGAAAGCACTTTGGAAAGCCAGTGTTCCTCCGGACGTGAACTGCGCGAGCCAGTGAACGCCTTCGTTTCGCCTAAGCTCATGGGACATCTTGCAAAGGCCTAGCAGTCTTCGGAGGACGACTGCCTCTTTCTCCCTCGAGAGGTGAAGTCCAGGTGCTGCTTCAGGGAGCAAGAGGTCAAGTATGAATTCCGAGAGCTCGTGTAAGCAGGGTGTTTTTCCAAAAGCAGCTCAGGGTTACAAAAGGAGGCCCCCTTGCATTGGCCAGAGGCCCCGTTATAAACGTGCTCTTCTGGCTTCCTCTAAGCTCTCCAAATCGAGCTCTCCGATGGAGGAGAAACGTTGTTGCCCAGCCTCCTGCATACAAAACACTAGAGTCCCAAGACCCTTGTGGCTGGGTGTTGCTCAGCAGGCACAGATGCCACTTCTGCTCCACAGTGACCTTCCTCGGAATACGGTGCAGACGCTCGCATCCTCATCCTTTCAGAGTCTTGAAAGGCACACCAGCCTTTACAGCAGTTCAGTCGGGAAGGCCCCGTTGAAACTGCCGACTGCGACTGTGCTGGTGGAAGGAAACACTGCACCTTACCTTGAGTCTGGCGCTCGGCTGACTTACGCCCTAGATAACCTCCTCTGCTGGAGGTACTCCGAGCAAGCAATTGCCAGCATTCTGTTTCCTTGGGCCAAGTCTCCGTTCCTCCCCGGGTATTCCCGCAGGGTTGAGAAGGTTGGCGACCGCAGGGCGTTCCATTAAGCACTCATCGTCGAAAACACGGACCTTCCTTGCAACACGCGGGCAAGTTTCCTTACCACTGGCCAAGAAGGCTTTGGGATGAGAACCTAGCAAGGAAGTGCACGCACTCCGGTTCGTTCAAGAAAATTCACTCTGCCTCCGGTTGCCTCTCAGGGTAATCCAGGGGTGAATAGAAGACGGGCAACAGGACTGTTTCTCCGGCAGCTCTGAGGACGCAGCTCTCCGGTTTGTCACTGGGGCCAACTGTGCCGTTCCCGTCCCCCTCCACTTTCACGGTTGACACCTAGCTCGTGTACCTGACGTTCAGAAGCAGGCCACGTAGACACATGCCACACACATGGGCCCTTCCATGACAACACTTTGGCAAGCAGGAGTCCTCCTGAGGTGAACGGCGTTGAGCCAGTGAACGCCTTCGTGTCGCCTACCTGACCGTGGAGCTTGCCAAGGCCTGACCGTCTTCAAAGGCTGAGAGCACATGTCTCCAGCTGGATCTGAAGTCGACGTGCTGCTTGCGAGGGGAAGACGTCAGCGATGAATTCTGAGAACCCTTGCCATGGCGGTGTCTGTTCCAGTGCAGCTCAGGTTGACCAACTGGGGTCCCCTTGCATTGCACAGCAGACCAGGGAGAAAACTCTTCCTGAGGATTCTTCTGAGCTGTGGCTATCTGGCTCTCCGACGGAGGAAACACATGGCTGCCTGGCCTTCGGCCTACCAACAGGAGAGCCCAAAGACCATCATGAGGCGTGAGGGTGCTCAGAAGGCACAGATGACGCTTTCGGTACACAGTGATTTTCCTCGGAAAACGGTGCAGTCGCGAGCGTCCTCAGATACGTCAAAGGCACACCAGCACTACGGCACTTCAGTGGTGAAAGCCTCGGGTCTACTTGCGACCACCAAGTTTGCTGATGGAAACACTGCCCCTTACTTTGAGTATGCCGCTCAGCCGACATTCGCCTTAGCTGAAGTGGTCTGCTGCAAGACCTCCTGGCAAGGAGTGGCAGGCACACTGTTTCTTTGGAGCAAACTCACGCTTCCTCCCAAGGAGTTCCTGCGGGGTGCCCAAGATGGGTGCCCGCCCACCCCCGCCCCCGTGCTTTACCTTCAGTTTTCTGGCCCCAAGCCTCCTGTTCCAAAGGGACCAATAATGCTTCAGCCCTCAGGATCCAGTTTCTACGTGCAAACCCAGCCTGTGGAGCAGCACCTTCTGCTCAGCTCCAAGAGAGCCACGCGACACACCAGGCGCTCCTGTGAGGAGCCTTTTGTAAGCAGAGGTTCTGCGCAGGGTGACGTGCCTGGCCACGACAGCGCTTCAGTCAGGCGTGGTCGACGTTGGAACTTTCAATCTCCCAGCAGTGCTTCGGGAAAGGTGTCCATCATTTCGGGCTGGTTGTAAAGTCACCTTTCTGCTGGAGGTGAAGGGTCGTCAGCTTTGAGTTCGTAGAATCCCTGTTACTCGCCGGGTATGATTCAGTGCAGCTAATAGCTAAGCCGGGAGTCTGACAGGCATTGCACGTGACACCGGCCCCCACTCTGTTACCAAGACTGCTTTCCAGAGTTGGAGGTCTGGCTCTCCGCCGGAGCAAGCCGTGTGTCGCCCTGCCCTCTGCATGCACAGAGTGGAGGCCAACCACCCGTGGGGCTGCAGGTTACTCAGAAGCCGCAGTTGACACTTTGGCTACAACGTGTTCTTCCTTGACCTGGGTCCAGGCGTGAGCGGGCCTGCAGTCCTGAGAGGCCTACCGGTGTTAAAGCAGTACCTTCACTAAGGCTTCTCAGAAAGATCTGCACTGCAACACTTCTCACGGCACACGCGGACCTTCCTTTGGCGGCATGGGGGCAGGTTTCCTAACCACTAGCCAAGAAGGCTTTGGGATGAGCTCCTAGTGAGGAACTGCACACACCCCCTCGTTCTTTCGAGAAAACTCACTCTTCCTCACTTTGCCTCCCAGGGAACTCCTACGGTGAGGACAAGACGGGCAGCAGGCCTTGTTGTCAGGCAGCTCCGAGCACGCAGCTCCCCGGCTTGCCAACGGGACGGATTTCGCTTTTCTCGTCCCGCCCCCTCTTCACGGTTGCCACGCAGCTCATGTAGCTGAAGTTCCCGGGCGGCCAAAGGAGACCCATGTCACGTAGTGTACCCCTTCGCTGAAAGCACTTTGGAAAGCCAGTGTTCCTCCGGACGTGAACTGCGCGAGCCAGTGAACGCCTTCGTTTCGCCTAAGCTCATGGGACATCTTGCAAAGGCCTAGCAGTCTTCGGAGGACGACTGCCTCTTTCTCCCTCGAGAGGTGAAGTCCAGGTGCTGCTTCAGGGAGCAAGAGGTCAAGTATGAATTCCGAGAGCTCGTGTAAGCAGGGTGTTTTTCCAAAAGCAGCTCAGGGTTACAAAAGGAGGCCCCCTTGCATTGGCCAGAGGCCCCGTTATAAACGTGCTCTTCCGGCTTCCTCTAAGCTCTCCAAATCGAGCTCTCCGATGGAGGAGAAACGTTGTTGCCCAGCCTCCTGCATACAAAACACTAGAGTCCCAAGACCCTTGTGGCTGGGTGTTGCTCAGCAGGCACAGATGCCACTTCTGCTCCACAGTGACCTTCCTCGGAATACGGTGCAGACGCTCGCATCCTCATCCTTTCAGAGTCTTGAAAGGCACACCAGCCTTTACAGCAGTTCAGTCGGGAAGGCCCCGTTGAAACTGCCGACTGCGACTGTGCTGGTGGAAGGAAACACTGCACCTTACCTTGAGTCTGGCGCTCGGCTGACTTACGCCCTAGATAACCTCCTCTGCTGGAGGTACTCCGAGCAAGCAATTGCCAGCATTCTGTTTCCTTGGGCCAAGTCTCCGTTCCTCCCCGGGTGTTCCCGCAGGGTTGAGAAGGTTGGCGACCGCAGGGCGTTCCATTAAGCACTCATCGTCGAAAACACGGACCTTCCTTGCAACACGCGGGCAAGTTTCCTTACCACTGGCCAAGAAGGCTTTGGGATGAGAACCTAGCAAGGAAGTGCACGCACTCCGGTTCGTTCAAGAAAATTCACTCTGCCTCCGGTTGCCTCTCAGGGTAATCCAGGGGTGAATAGAAGACGGGCAACAGGACTGTTTCTCCGGCAGCTCTGAGGACGCAGCTCTCCGGTTTGTCACTGGGGCCAACTGTGCCGTTCCCGTCCCCCTCCACTTTCACGGTTGACACCTAGCTCGTGTACCTGACGTTCAGAAGCAGGCCACGTAGACACATGCCACACACATGGGCCCTTCCATGACAACACTTTGGCAAGCAGGAGTCCTCCTGAGGTGAACGGCGTTGAGCCAGTGAACGCCTTCGTGTCGCCTACCTGACCGTGGAGCTTGCCAAGGCCTGACCGTCTTCAAAGGCTGAGAGCACATGTCTCCAGCTGGATCTGAAGTCGACGTGCTGCTTGCGAGGGGAAGACGTCAGCGATGAATTCTGAGAACCCTTGCCATGGCGGTGTCTGTTCCAGTGCAGCTCAGGTTGACCAACTGGGGTCCCCTTGCATTGCACAGCAGACCAGGGAGAAAACTCTTCCTGAGGATTCTTCTGAGCTGTGGCTATCTGGCTCTCCGACGGAGGAAACACATGGCTGCCTGGCCTTCGGCCTACCAACAGGAGAGCCCAAAGACCATCATGAGGCGTGAGGGTGCTCAGAAGGCACAGATGACGCTTTCGGTACACAGTGATTTTCCTCGGAAAACGGTGCAGTCGCGAGCGTCCTCAGATACGTCAAAGGCACACCAGCACTACGGCACTTCAGTGGTGAAAGCCTCGGGTCTACTTGCGACCACCAAGTTTGCTGATGGAAACACTGCCCCTTACTTTGAGTATGCCGCTCAGCCGACATTCGCCTTAGCTGAAGTGGTCTGCTGCAAGACCTCCTGGCAAGGAGTGGCAGGCACACTGTTTCTTTGGAGCAAACTCACGCTTCCTCCCAAGGAGTTCCTGCGGGGTGCCCAAGATGGGTGCCCGCCCACCCCCGCCCCCGTGCTTTACCTTCAGTTTTCTGGCCCCAAGCCTCCTGTTCCAAAGGGACCAATAATGCTTCAGCCCTCAGGATCCAGTTTCTACGTGCAAACCCAGCCTGTGGAGCAGCACCTTCTGCTCAGCTCCAAGAGAGCCACGCGACACACCAGGCGCTCCTGTGAGGAGCCTTTTGTAAGCAGAGGTTCTGCGCAGGGTGACGTGCCTGGCCACGACAGCGCTTCAGTCAGGCGTGGTCGACGTTGGAACTTTCAATCTCCCAGCAGTGCTTCGGGAAAGGTGTCCATCATTTCGGGCTGGTTGTAAAGTCACCTTTCTGCTGGAGGTGAAGGGTCGTCAGCTTTGAGTTCGTAGAATCCCTGTTACTCGCCGGGTATGATTCAGTGCAGCTAATAGCTAAGCCGGGAGTCTGACAGGCATTGCACGTGACACCGGCCCCCACTCTGTTACCAAGACTGCTTTCCAGAGTTGGAGGTCTGGCTCTCCGCCGGAGCAAGCCGTGTGTCGCCCTGCCCTCTGCATGCACAGAGTGGAGGCCAACCACCCGTGGGGCTGCAGGTTACTCAGAAGCCGCAGTTGACACTTTGGCTACAACGTGTTCTTCCTTGACCTGGGTCCAGGCGTGAGCGGGCCTGCAGTCCTGAGAGGCCTACCGGTGTTAAAGCAGTACCTTCACTAAGGCTTCTCAGAAAGATCTGCACTGCAACACTTCTCACGGCACACGCGGACCTTCCTTTGGCGGCATGGGGGCAGGTTTCCTAACCACTAGCCAAGAAGGCTTTGGGATGAGCTCCTAGTGAGGAACTGCACACACCCCCTCGTTCTTTCGAGAAAACTCACTCTTCCTCACTTTGCCTCCCAGGGAACTCCTACGGTGAGGACAAGACGGGCAGCAGGCCTTGTTGTCAGGCAGCTCCGAGCACGCAGCTCCCCGGCTTGCCAACGGGACGGATTTCGCTTTTCTCGTCCCGCCCCCTCTTCACGGTTGCCACGCAGCTCATGTAGCTGAAGTTCCCGGGCGGCCAAAGGAGACCCATGTCACGTACTGTACCCCTTCGCTGAAAGCACTTTGGAAAGCCAGTGTTCCTCCGGACGTGAACTGCGCGAGCCAGTGAACGCCTTCGTTTCGCCTAAGCTCATGGGACATCTTGCAAAGGCCTAGCAGTCTTCGGAGGACGACTGCCTCTTTCTCCCTCGAGAGGTGAAGTCCAGGTGCTGCTTCAGGGAGCAAGAGGTCAAGTATGAATTCCGAGAGCTCGTGTAAGCAGGGTGTTTTTCCAAAAGCAGCTCAGGGTTACAAAAGGAGGCCCCCTTGCATTGGCCAGAGGCCCCGTTATAAACGTGCTCTTCCAGCTTCCTCTAAGCTCTCCAAATCGAGCTCTCCGATGGAGGAGAAACGTTGTTGCCCAGCCTCCTGCATACAAAACACTAGAGTCCCAAGACCCTTGTGGCTGGGTGTTGCTCAGCAGGCACAGATGCCACTTCTGCTCCACAGTGACCTTCCTCGGAATACGGTGCAGACGCTCGCATCCTCATCCTTTCAGAGTCTTGAAAGGCACACCAGCCTTTACAGCAGTTCAGTCGGGAAGGCCCCGTTGAAACTGCCGACTGCGACTGTGCTGGTGGAAGGAAACACTGCACCTTACCTTGAGTCTGGCGCTCGGCTGACTTACGCCCTAGATAACCTCCTCTGCTGGAGGTACTCCGAGCAAGCAATTGCCAGCATTCTGTTTCCTTGGGCCAAGTCTCCGTTCCTCCCCGGGTGTTCCCGCAGGGTTGAGAAGGTTGGCGACCGCAGGGCGTTCCATTAAGCACTCATCGTCGAAAACACGGACCTTCCTTGCAACACGCGGGCAAGTTTCCTTACCACTGGCCAAGAAGGCTTTGGGATGAGAACCTAGCAAGGAAGTGCACGCACTCCGGTTCGTTCAAGAAAATTCACTCTGCCTCCGGTTGCCTCTCAGGGTAATCCAGGGGTGAATAGAAGACGGGCAACAGGACTGTTTCTCCGGCAGCTCTGAGGACGCAGCTCTCCGGTTTGTCACTGGGGCCAACTGTGCCGTTCCCGTCCCCCTCCACTTTCACGGTTGACACCTAGCTCGTGTACCTGACGTTCAGAAGCAGGCCACGTAGACACATGCCACACACATGGGCCCTTCCATGACAACACTTTGGCAAGCAGGAGTCCTCCTGAGGTGAACGGCGTTGAGCCAGTGAACGCCTTCGTGTCGCCTACCTGACCGTGGAGCTTGCCAAGGCCTGACCGTCTTCAAAGGCTGAGAGCACATGTCTCCAGCTGGATCTGAAGTCGACGTGCTGCTTGCGAGGGGAAGACGTCAGCGATGAATTCTGAGAACCCTTGCCATGGCGGTGTCTGTTCCAGTGCAGCTCAGGTTGACCAACTGGGGTCCCCTTGCATTGCACAGCAGACCAGGGAGAAAACTCTTCCTGAGGATTCTTCTGAGCTGTGGCTATCTGGCTCTCCGACGGAGGAAACACATGGCTGCCTGGCCTTCGGCCTACCAACAGGAGAGCCCAAAGACCATCATGAGGCATGAGGGTGCTCAGAAGGCACAGATGACGCTTTCGGTACACAGTGATTTTCCTCGGAAAACGGTGCAGTCGCGAGCGTCCTCAGATACGTCAAAGGCACACCAGCACTACGGCACTTCAGTGGTGAAAGCCTCGGGTCTACTTGCGACCACCAAGTTTGCTGATGGAAACACTGCCCCTTACTTTGAGTATGCCGCTCAGCCGACATTCGCCTTAGCTGAAGTGGTCTGCTGCAAGACCTCCTGGCAAGGAGTGGCAGGCACACTGTTTCTTTGGAGCAAACTCACGCTTCCTCCCAAGGAGTTCCTGCGGGGTGCCCAAGATGGGTGCCCGCCCACCCCCGCCCCCGTGCTTTACCTTCAGTTTTCTGGCCCCAAGCCTCCTGTTCCAAAGGGACCAATAATGCTTCAGCCCTCAGGATCCAGTTTCTACGTGCAAACCCAGCCTGTGGAGCAGCACCTTCTGCTCAGCTCCAAGAGAGCCACGCGACACACCAGGCGCTCCTGTGAGGAGCCTTTTGTAAGCAGAGGTTCTGCGCAGGGTGACGTGCCTGGCCACGACAGCGCTTCAGTCAGGCGTGGTCGACGTTGGAACTTTCAATCTCCCAGCAGTGCTTCGGGAAAGGTGTCCATCATTTCGGGCTGGTTGTAAAGTCACCTTTCTGCTGGAGGTGAAGGGTCGTCAGCTTTGAGTTCGTAGAATCCCTGTTACTCGCCGGGTATGATTCAGTGCAGCTAATAGCTAAGCCGGGAGTCTGACAGGCATTGCACGTGACACCGGCCCCCACTCTGTTACCAAGACTGCTTTCCAGAGTTGGAGGTCTGGCTCTCCGCCGGAGCAAGCCGTGTGTCGCCCTGCCCTCTGCATGCACAGAGTGGAGGCCAACCACCCGTGGGGCTGCAGGTTACTCAGAAGCCGCAGTTGACACTTTGGCTACAACGTGTTCTTCCTTGACCTGGGTCCAGGCGTGAGCGAGCCTGCAGTCCTGAGAGGCCTACCGGTGTTAAAGCAGTACCTTCACTAAGGCTTCTCAGAAAGATCTGCACTGCAACACTTCTCACGGCACACGCGGACCTTCCTTTGGCGGCATGGGGGCAGGTTTCCTAACCACTAGCCAAGAAGGCTTTGGGATGAGCTCCTAGTGAGGAACTGCACACACCCCCTCGTTCTTTCGAGAAAACTCACTCTTCCTCACTTTGCCTCCCAGGGAACTCCTACGGTGAGGACAAGACGGGCAGCAGGCCTTGTTGTCAGGCAGCTCCGAGCACGCAGCTCCCCGGCTTGCCAACGGGACGGATTTCGCTTTTCTCGTCCCGCCCCCTCTTCACGGTTGCCACGCAGCTCATGTAGCTGAAGTTCCCGGGCGGCCAAAGGAGACCCATGTCACGTACTGTACCCCTTCGCTGAAAGCACTTTGGAAAGCCAGTGTTCCTCCGGACGTGAACTGCGCGAGCCAGTGAACGCCTTCGTTTCGCCTAAGCTCATGGGACATCTTGCAAAGGCCTAGCAGTCTTCGGAGGACGACTGCCTCTTTCTCCCTCGAGAGGTGAAGTCCAGGTGCTGCTTCAGGGAGCAAGAGGTCAAGTATGAATTCCGAGAGCTCGTGTAAGCAGGGTGTTTTTCCAAAAGCAGCTCAGGGTTACAAAAGGAGGCCCCCTTGCATTGGCCAGAGGCCCCGTTATAAACGTGCTCTTCCAGCTTCCTCTAAGCTCTCCAAATCGAGCTCTCCGATGGAGGAGAAACGTTGTTGCCCAGCCTCCTGCATACAAAACACTAGAGTCCCAAGACCCTTGTGGCTGGGTGTTGCTCAGCAGGCACAGATGCCACTTCTGCTCCACAGTGACCTTCCTCGGAATACGGTGCAGACGCTCGCATCCTCATCCTTTCAGAGTCTTGAAAGGCACACCAGCCTTTACAGCAGTTCAGTCGGGAAGGCCTCGTTGAAACTGCCGACTGCGACTGTGCTGGTGGAAGGAAACACTGCACCTTACCTTGAGTCTGGCGCTCGGCTGACTTACGCCCTAGATAACCTCCTCTGCTGGAGGTACTCCGAGCAAGCAATTGCCAGCATTCTGTTTCCTTGGGCCAAGTCTCCGTTCCTCCCCGGGTGTTCCCGCAGGGTTGAGAAGGTTGGCGACCGCAGGGCGTTCCATTAAGCACTCATCGTCGAAAACACGGACCTTCCTTGCAACACGCGGGCAAGTTTCCTTACCACTGGCCAAGAAGGCTTTGGGATGAGAACCTAGCAAGGAAGTGCACGCACTCCGGTTCGTTCAAGAAAATTCACTCTGCCTCCGGTTGCCTCTCAGGGTAATCCAGGGGTGAATAGAAGACGGGCAACAGGACTGTTTCTCCGGCAGCTCTGAGGACGCAGCTCTCCGGTTTGTCACTGGGGCCAACTGTGCCGTTCCCGTCCCCCTCCACTTTCACGGTTGACACCTAGCTCGTGTACCTGACGTTCAGAAGCAGGCCACGTAGACACATGCCACACACATGGGCCCTTCCATGACAACACTTTGGCAAGCAGGAGTCCTCCTGAGGTGAACGGCGTTGAGCCAGTGAACGCCTTCGTGTCGCCTACCTGACCGTGGAGCTTGCCAAGGCCTGACCGTCTTCAAAGGCTGAGAGCACATGTCTCCAGCTGGATCTGAAGTCGACGTGCTGCTTGCGAGGGGAAGACGTCAGCGATGAATTCTGAGAACCCTTGCCATGGCGGTGTCTGTTCCAGTGCAGCTCAGGTTGACCAACTGGGGTCCCCTTGCATTGCACAGCAGACCAGGGAGAAAACTCTTCCTGAGGATTCTTCTGAGCTGTGGCTATCTGGCTCTCCGACGGAGGAAACACATGGCTGCCTGGCCTTCGGCCTACCAACAGGAGAGCCCAAAGACCATCATGAGGCATGAGGGTGCTCAGAAGGCACAGATGACGCTTTCGGTACACAGTGATTTTCCTCGGAAAACGGTGCAGTCGCGAGCGTCCTCAGATACGTCAAAGGCACACCAGCACTACGGCACTTCAGTGGTGAAAGCCTCGGGTCTACTTGCGACCACCAAGTTTGCTGATGGAAACACTGCCCCTTACTTTGAGTATGCCGCTCAGCCGACATTCGCCTTAGCTGAAGTGGTCTGCTGCAAGACCTCCTGGCAAGGAGTGGCAGGCACACTGTTTCTTTGGAGCAAACTCACGCTTCCTCCCAAGGAGTTCCTGCGGGGTGCCCAAGATGGGTGCCCGCCCACCCCCGCCCCCGTGCTTTACCTTCAGTTTTCTGGCCCCAAGCCTCCTGTTCCAAAGGGACCAATAATGCTTCAGCCCTCAGGATCCAGTTTCTACGTGCAAACCCAGCCTGTGGAGCAGCACCTTCTGCTCAGCTCCAAGAGAGCCACGCGACACACCAGGCGCTCCTGTGAGGAGCCTTTTGTAAGCAGAGGTTCTGCGCAGGGTGACGTGCCTGGCCACGACAGCGCTTCAGTCAGGCGTGGTCGACGTTGGAACTTTCAATCTCCCAGCAGTGCTTCGGGAAAGGTGTCCATCATTTCGGGCTGGTTGTAAAGTCACCTTTCTGCTGGAGGTGAAGGGTCGTCAGCTTTGAGTTCGTAGAATCCCTGTTACTCGCCGGGTATGATTCAGTGCAGCTAATAGCTAAGCCGGGAGTCTGACAGGCATTGCACGTGACACCGGCCCCCACTCTGTTACCAAGACTGCTTTCCAGAGTTGGAGGTCTGGCTCTCCGCCGGAGCAAGCCGTGTGTCGCCCTGCCCTCTGCATGCACAGAGTGGAGGCCAACCACCCGTGGGGCTGCAGGTTACTCAGAAGCCGCAGTTGACACTTTGGCTACAACGTGTTCTTCCTTGACCTGGGTCCAGGCGTGAGCGAGCCTGCAGTCCTGAGAGGCCTACCGGTGTTAAAGCAGTACCTTCACTAAGGCTTCTCAGAAAGATCTGCACTGCAACACTTCTCACGGCACACGCGGACCTTCCTTTGGCGGCATGGGGGCAGGTTTCCTAACCACTAGCCAAGAAGGCTTTGGGATGAGCTCCTAGTGAGGAACTGCACACACCCCCTCGTTCTTTCGAGAAAACTCACTCTTCCTCACTTTGCCTCCCAGGGAACTCCTACGGTGAGGACAAGACGGGCAGCAGGCCTTGTTGTCAGGCAGCTCCGAGCACGCAGCTCCCCGGCTTGCCAACGGGACGGATTTCGCTTTTCTCGTCCCGCCCCCTCTTCACGGTTGCCACGCAGCTCATGTAGCTGAAGTTCCCGGGCGGCCAAAGGAGACCCATGTCACGTAGTGTACCCCTTCGCTGAAAGCACTTTGGAAAGCCAGTGTTCCTCCGGACGTGAACTGCGCGAGCCAGTGAACGCCTTCGTTTCGCCTAAGCTCATGGGACATCTTGCAAAGGCCTAGCAGTCTTCGGAGGACGACTGCCTCTTTCTCCCTCGAGAGGTGAAGTCCAGGTGCTGCTTCAGGGAGCAAGAGGTCAAGTATGAATTCCGAGAGCTCGTGTAAGCAGGGTGTTTTTCCAAAAGCAGCTCAGGGTTACAAAAGGAGGCCCCCTTGCATTGGCCAGAGGCCCCGTTATAAACGTGCTCTTCCGGCTTCCTCTAAGCTCTCCAAATCGAGCTCTCCGATGGAGGAGAAACGTTGTTGCCCAGCCTCCTGCATACAAAACACTAGAGTCCCAAGACCCTTGTGGCTGGGTGTTGCTCAGCAGGCACAGATGCCACTTCTGCTCCACAGTGACCTTCCTCGGAATACGGTGCAGACGCTCGCATCCTCATCCTTTCAGAGTCTTGAAAGGCACACCAGCCTTTACAGCAGTTCAGTCGGGAAGGCCTCGTTGAAACTGCCGACTGCGACTGTGCTGGTGGAAGGAAACACTGCACCTTACCTTGAGTCTGGCGCTCGGCTGACTTACGCCCTAGATAACCTCCTCTGCTGGAGGTACTCCGAGCAAGCAATTGCCAGCATTCTGTTTCCTTGGGCCAAGTCTCCGTTCCTCCCCGGGTGTTCCCGCAGGGTTGAGAAGGTTGGCGACCGCAGGGCGTTCCATTAAGCACTCATCGTCGAAAACACGGACCTTCCTTGCAACACGCGGGCAAGTTTCCTTACCACTGGCCAAGAAGGCTTTGGGATGAGAACCTAGCAAGGAAGTGCACGCACTCCGGTTCGTTCAAGAAAATTCACTCTGCCTCCGGTTGCCTCTCAGGGTAATCCAGGGGTGAATAGAAGACGGGCAACAGGACTGTTTCTCCGGCAGCTCTGAGGACGCAGCTCTCCGGTTTGTCACTGGGGCCAACTGTGCCGTTCCCGTCCCCCTCCACTTTCACGGTTGACACCTAGCTCGTGTACCTGACGTTCAGAAGCAGGCCACGTAGACACATGCCACACACATGGGCCCTTCCATGACAACACTTTGGCAAGCAGGAGTCCTCCTGAGGTGAACGGCGTTGAGCCAGTGAACGCCTTCGTGTCGCCTACCTGACCGTGGAGCTTGCCAAGGCCTGACCGTCTTCAAAGGCTGAGAGCACATGTCTCCAGCTGGATCTGAAGTCGACGTGCTGCTTGCGAGGGGAAGACGTCAGCGATGAATTCTGAGAACCCTTGCCATGGCGGTGTCTGTTCCAGTGCAGCTCAGGTTGACCAACTGGGGTCCCCTTGCATTGCACAGCAGACCAGGGAGAAAACTCTTCCTGAGGATTCTTCTGAGCTGTGGCTATCTGGCTCTCCGACGGAGGAAACACATGGCTGCCTGGCCTTCGGCCTACCAACAGGAGAGCCCAAAGACCATCATGAGGCATGAGGGTGCTCAGAAGGCACAGATGACGCTTTCGGTACACAGTGATTTTCCTCGGAAAACGGTGCAGTCGCGAGCGTCCTCAGATACGTCAAAGGCACACCAGCACTACGGCACTTCAGTGGTGAAAGCCTCGGGTCTACTTGCGACCACCAAGTTTGCTGATGGAAACACTGCCCCTTACTTTGAGTATGCCGCTCAGCCGACATTCGCCTTAGCTGAAGTGGTCTGCTGCAAGACCTCCTGGCAAGGAGTGGCAGGCACACTGTTTCTTTGGAGCAAACTCACGCTTCCTCCCAAGGAGTTCCTGCGGGGTGCCCAAGATGGGTGCCCGCCCACCCCCGCCCCCGTGCTTTACCTTCAGTTTTCTGGCCCCAAGCCTCCTGTTCCAAAGGGACCAATAATGCTTCAGCCCTCAGGATCCAGTTTCTACGTGCAAACCCAGCCTGTGGAGCAGCACCTTCTGCTCAGCTCCAAGAGAGCCACGCGACACACCAGGCGCTCCTGTGAGGAGCCTTTTGTAAGCAGAGGTTCTGCGCAGGGTGACGTGCCTGGCCACGACAGCGCTTCAGTCAGGCGTGGTCGACGTTGGAACTTTCAATCTCCCAGCAGTGCTTCGGGAAAGGTGTCCATCATTTCGGGCTGGTTGTAAAGTCACCTTTCTGCTGGAGGTGAAGGGTCGTCAGCTTTGAGTTCGTAGAATCCCTGTTACTCGCCGGGTATGATTCAGTGCAGCTAATAGCTAAGCCGGGAGTCTGACAGGCATTGCACGTGACACCGGCCCCCACTCTGTTACCAAGACTGCTTTCCAGAGTTGGAGGTCTGGCTCTCCGCCGGAGCAAGCCGTGTGTCGCCCTGCCCTCTGCATGCACAGAGTGGAGGCCAACCACCCGTGGGGCTGCAGGTTACTCAGAAGCCGCAGTTGACACTTTGGCTACAACGTGTTCTTCCTTGACCTGGGTCCAGGCGTGAGCGAGCCTGCAGTCCTGAGAGGCCTACCGGTGTTAAAGCAGTACCTTCACTAAGGCTTCTCAGAAAGATCTGCACTGCAACACTTCTCACGGCACACGCGGACCTTCCTTTGGCGGCATGGGGGCAGGTTTCCTAACCACTAGCCAAGAAGGCTTTGGGATGAGCTCCTAGTGAGGAACTGCACACACCCCCTCGTTCTTTCGAGAAAACTCACTCTTCCTCACTTTGCCTCCCAGGGAACTCCTACGGTGAGGACAAGACGGGCAGCAGGCCTTGTTGTCAGGCAGCTCCGAGCACGCAGCTCCCCGGCTTGCCAACGGGACGGATTTCGCTTTTCTCGTCCCGCCCCCTCTTCACGGTTGCCACGCAGCTCATGTAGCTGAAGTTCCCGGGCGGCCAAAGGAGACCCATGTCACGTAGTGTACCCCTTCGCTGAAAGCACTTTGGAAAGCCAGTGTTCCTCCGGACGTGAACTGCGCGAGCCAGTGAACGCCTTCGTTTCGCCTAAGCTCATGGGACATCTTGCAAAGGCCTAGCAGTCTTCGGAGGACGACTGCCTCTTTCTCCCTCGAGAGGTGAAGTCCAGGTGCTGCTTCAGGGAGCAAGAGGTCAAGTATGAATTCCGAGAGCTCGTGTAAGCAGGGTGTTTTTCCAAAAGCAGCTCAGGGTTACAAAAGGAGGCCCCCTTGCATTGGCCAGAGGCCCCGTTATAAACGTGCTCTTCCGGCTTCCTCTAAGCTCTCCAAATCGAGCTCTCCGATGGAGGAGAAACGTTGTTGCCCAGCCTCCTGCATACAAAACACTAGAGTCCCAAGACCCTTGTGGCTGGGTGTTGCTCAGCAGGCACAGATGCCACTTCTGCTCCACAGTGACCTTCCTCGGAATACGGTGCAGACGCTCGCATCCTCATCCTTTCAGAGTCTTGAAAGGCACACCAGCCTTTACAGCAGTTCAGTCGGGAAGGCCTCGTTGAAACTGCCGACTGCGACTGTGCTGGTGGAAGGAAACACTGCACCTTACCTTGAGTCTGGCGCTCGGCTGACTTACGCCCTAGATAACCTCCTCTGCTGGAGGTACTCCGAGCAAGCAATTGCCAGCATTCTGTTTCCTTGGGCCAAGTCTCCGTTCCTCCCCGGGTATTCCCGCAGGGTTGAGAAGGTTGGCGACCGCAGGGCGTTCCATTAAGCACTCATCGTCGAAAACACGGACCTTCCTTGCAACACGCGGGCAAGTTTCCTTACCACTGGCCAAGAAGGCTTTGGGATGAGAACCTAGCAAGGAAGTGCACGCACTCCGGTTCGTTCAAGAAAATTCACTCTGCCTCCGGTTGCCTCTCAGGGTAATCCAGGGGTGAATAGAAGACGGGCAACAGGACTGTTTCTCCGGCAGCTCTGAGGACGCAGCTCTCCGGTTTGTCACTGGGGCCAACTGTGCCGTTCCCGTCCCCCTCCACTTTCACGGTTGACACCTAGCTCGTGTACCTGACGTTCAGAAGCAGGCCACGTAGACACATGCCACACACATGGGCCCTTCCATGACAACACTTTGGCAAGCAGGAGTCCTCCTGAGGTGAACGGCGTTGAGCCAGTGAACGCCTTCGTGTCGCCTACCTGACCGTGGAGCTTGCCAAGGCCTGACCGTCTTCAAAGGCTGAGAGCACATGTCTCCAGCTGGATCTGAAGTCGACGTGCTGCTTGCGAGGGGAAGACGTCAGCGATGAATTCTGAGAACCCTTGCCATGGCGGTGTCTGTTCCAGTGCAGCTCAGGTTGACCAACTGGGGTCCCCTTGCATTGCACAGCAGACCAGGGAGAAAACTCTTCCTGAGGATTCTTCTGAGCTGTGGCTATCTGGCTCTCCGACGGAGGAAACACATGGCTGCCTGGCCTTCGGCCTACCAACAGGAGAGCCCAAAGACCATCATGAGGCATGAGGGTGCTCAGAAGGCACAGATGACGCTTTCGGTACACAGTGATTTTCCTCGGAAAACGGTGCAGTCGCGAGCGTCCTCAGATACGTCAAAGGCACACCAGCACTACGGCACTTCAGTGGTGAAAGCCTCGGGTCTACTTGCGACCACCAAGTTTGCTGATGGAAACACTGCCCCTTACTTTGAGTATGCCGCTCAGCCGACATTCGCCTTAGCTGAAGTGGTCTGCTGCAAGACCTCCTGGCAAGGAGTGGCAGGCACACTGTTTCTTTGGAGCAAACTCACGCTTCCTCCCAAGGAGTTCCTGCGGGGTGCCCAAGATGGGTGCCCGCCCACCCCCGCCCCCGTGCTTTACCTTCAGTTTTCTGGCCCCAAGCCTCCTGTTCCAAAGGGACCAATAATGCTTCAGCCCTCAGGATCCAGTTTCTACGTGCAAACCCAGCCTGTGGAGCAGCACCTTCTGCTCAGCTCCAAGAGAGCCACGCGACACACCAGGCGCTCCTGTGAGGAGCCTTTTGTAAGCAGAGGTTCTGCGCAGGGTGACGTGCCTGGCCACGACAGCGCTTCAGTCAGGCGTGGTCGACGTTGGAACTTTCAATCTCCCAGCAGTGCTTCGGGAAAGGTGTCCATCATTTCGGGCTGGTTGTAAAGTCACCTTTCTGCTGGAGGTGAAGGGTCGTCAGCTTTGAGTTCGTAGAATCCCTGTTACTCGCCGGGTATGATTCAGTGCAGCTAATAGCTAAGCCGGGAGTCTGACAGGCATTGCACGTGACACCGGCCCCCACTCTGTTACCAAGACTGCTTTCCAGAGTTGGAGGTCTGGCTCTCCGCCGGAGCAAGCCGTGTGTCGCCCTGCCCTCTGCATGCACAGAGTGGAGGCCAACCACCCGTGGGGCTGCAGGTTACTCAGAAGCCGCAGTTGACACTTTGGCTACAACGTGTTCTTCCTTGACCTGGGTCCAGGCGTGAGCGAGCCTGCAGTCCTGAGAGGCCTACCGGTGTTAAAGCAGTACCTTCACTAAGGCTTCTCAGAAAGATCTGCACTGCAACACTTCTCACGGCACACGCGGACCTTCCTTTGGCGGCATGGGGGCAGGTTTCCTAACCACTAGCCAAGAAGGCTTTGGGATGAGCTCCTAGTGAGGAACTGCACACACCCCCTCGTTCTTTCGAGAAAACTCACTCTTCCTCACTTTGCCTCCCAGGGAACTCCTACGGTGAGGACAAGACGGGCAGCAGGCCTTGTTGTCAGGCAGCTCCGAGCACGCAGCTCCCCGGCTTGCCAACGGGACGGATTTCGCTTTTCTCGTCCCGCCCCCTCTTCACGGTTGCCACGCAGCTCATGTAGCTGAAGTTCCCGGGCGGCCAAAGGAGACCCATGTCACGTACTGTACCCCTTCGCTGAAAGCACTTTGGAAAGCCAGTGTTCCTCCGGACGTGAACTGCGCGAGCCAGTGAACGCCTTCGTTTCGCCTAAGCTCATGGGACATCTTGCAAAGGCCTAGCAGTCTTCGGAGGACGACTGCCTCTTTCTCCCTCGAGAGGTGAAGTCCAGGTGCTGCTTCAGGGAGCAAGAGGTCAAGTATGAATTCCGAGAGCTCGTGTAAGCAGGGTGTTTTTCCAAAAGCAGCTCAGGGTTACAAAAGGAGGCCCCCTTGCATTGGCCAGAGGCCCCGTTATAAACGTGCTCTTCCGGCTTCCTCTAAGCTCTCCAAATCGAGCTCTCCGATGGAGGAGAAACGTTGTTGCCCAGCCTCCTGCATACAAAACACTAGAGTCCCAAGACCCTTGTGGCTGGGTGTTGCTCAGCAGGCACAGATGCCACTTCTGCTCCACAGTGACCTTCCTCGGAATACGGTGCAGACGCTCGCATCCTCATCCTTTCAGAGTCTTGAAAGGCACACCAGCCTTTACAGCAGTTCAGTCGGGAAGGCCCCGTTGAAACTGCCGACTGCGACTGTGCTGGTGGAAGGAAACACTGCACCTTACCTTGAGTCTGGCGCTCGGCTGACTTACGCCCTAGATAACCTCCTCTGCTGGAGGTACTCCGAGCAAGCAATTGCCAGCATTCTGTTTCCTTGGGCCAAGTCTCCGTTCCTCCCCGGGTATTCCCGCAGGGTTGAGAAGGTTGGCGACCGCAGGGCGTTCCATTAAGCACTCATCGTCGAAAACACGGACCTTCCTTGCAACACGCGGGCAAGTTTCCTTACCACTGGCCAAGAAGGCTTTGGGATGAGAACCTAGCAAGGAAGTGCACGCACTCCGGTTCGTTCAAGAAAATTCACTCTGCCTCCGGTTGCCTCTCAGGGTAATCCAGGGGTGAATAGAAGACGGGCAACAGGACTGTTTCTCCGGCAGCTCTGAGGACGCAGCTCTCCGGTTTGTCACTGGGGCCAACTGTGCCGTTCCCGTCCCCCTCCACTTTCACGGTTGACACCTAGCTCGTGTACCTGACGTTCAGAAGCAGGCCACGTAGACACATGCCACACACATGGGCCCTTCCATGACAACACTTTGGCAAGCAGGAGTCCTCCTGAGGTGAACGGCGTTGAGCCAGTGAACGCCTTCGTGTCGCCTACCTGACCGTGGAGCTTGCCAAGGCCTGACCGTCTTCAAAGGCTGAGAGCACATGTCTCCAGCTGGATCTGAAGTCGACGTGCTGCTTGCGAGGGGAAGACGTCAGCGATGAATTCTGAGAACCCTTGCCATGGCGGTGTCTGTTCCAGTGCAGCTCAGGTTGACCAACTGGGGTCCCCTTGCATTGCACAGCAGACCAGGGAGAAAACTCTTCCTGAGGATTCTTCTGAGCTGTGGCTATCTGGCTCTCCGACGGAGGAAACACATGGCTGCCTGGCCTTCGGCCTACCAACAGGAGAGCCCAAAGACCATCATGAGGCATGAGGGTGCTCAGAAGGCACAGATGACGCTTTCGGTACACAGTGATTTTCCTCGGAAAACGGTGCAGTCGCGAGCGTCCTCAGATACGTCAAAGGCACACCAGCACTACGGCACTTCAGTGGTGAAAGCCTCGGGTCTACTTGCGACCACCAAGTTTGCTGATGGAAACACTGCCCCTTACTTTGAGTATGCCGCTCAGCCGACATTCGCCTTAGCTGAAGTGGTCTGCTGCAAGACCTCCTGGCAAGGAGTGGCAGGCACACTGTTTCTTTGGAGCAAACTCACGCTTCCTCCCAAGGAGTTCCTGCGGGGTGCCCAAGATGGGTGCCCGCCCACCCCCGCCCCCGTGCTTTACCTTCAGTTTTCTGGCCCCAAGCCTCCTGTTCCAAAGGGACCAATAATGCTTCAGCCCTCAGGATCCAGTTTCTACGTGCAAACCCAGCCTGTGGAGCAGCACCTTCTGCTCAGCTCCAAGAGAGCCACGCGACACACCAGGCGCTCCTGTGAGGAGCCTTTTGTAAGCAGAGGTTCTGCGCAGGGTGACGTGCCTGGCCACGACAGCGCTTCAGTCAGGCGTGGTCGACGTTGGAACTTTCAATCTCCCAGCAGTGCTTCGGGAAAGGTGTCCATCATTTCGGGCTGGTTGTAAAGTCACCTTTCTGCTGGAGGTGAAGGGTCGTCAGCTTTGAGTTCGTAGAATCCCTGTTACTCGCCGGGTATGATTCAGTGCAGCTAATAGCTAAGCCGGGAGTCTGACAGGCATTGCACGTGACACCGGCCCCCACTCTGTTACCAAGACTGCTTTCCAGAGTTGGAGGTCTGGCTCTCCGCCGGAGCAAGCCGTGTGTCGCCCTGCCCTCTGCATGCACAGAGTGGAGGCCAACCACCCGTGGGGCTGCAGGTTACTCAGAAGCCGCAGTTGACACTTTGGCTACAACGTGTTCTTCCTTGACCTGGGTCCAGGCGTGAGCGAGCCTGCAGTCCTGAGAGGCCTACCGGTGTTAAAGCAGTACCTTCACTAAGGCTTCTCAGAAAGATCTGCACTGCAACACTTCTCACGGCACACGCGGACCTTCCTTTGGCGGCATGGGGGCAGGTTTCCTAACCACTAGCCAAGAAGGCTTTGGGATGAGCTCCTAGTGAGGAACTGCACACACCCCCTCGTTCTTTCAAGAAAACTCACTCTTCCTCACTTTGCCTCCCAGGGAACTCCTACGGTGAGGACAAGACGGGCAGCAGGCCTTGTTGTCAGGCAGCTCCGAGCACGCAGCTCCCCGGCTTGCCAACGGGACGGATTTCGCTTTTCTCGTCCCGCCCCCTCTTCACGGTTGCCACGCAGCTCATGTAGCTGAAGTTCCCGGGCGGCCAAAGGAGACCCATGTCACGTAGTGTACCCCTTCGCTGAAAGCACTTTGGAAAGCCAGTGTTCCTCCGGACGTGAACTGCGCGAGCCAGTGAACGCCTTCGTTTCGCCTAAGCTCATGGGACATCTTGCAAAGGCCTAGCAGTCTTCGGAGGACGACTGCCTCTTTCTCCCTCGAGAGGTGAAGTCCAGGTGCTGCTTCAGGGAGCAAGAGGTCAAGTATGAATTCCGAGAGCTCGTGTAAGCAGGGTGTTTTTCCAAAAGCAGCTCAGGGTTACAAAAGGAGGCCCCCTTGCATTGGCCAGAGGCCCCGTTATAAACGTGCTCTTCCGGCTTCCTCTAAGCTCTCCAAATCGAGCTCTCCGATGGAGGAGAAACGTTGTTGCCCAGCCTCCTGCATACAAAACACTAGAGTCCCAAGACCCTTGTGGCTGGGTGTTGCTCAGCAGGCACAGATGCCACTTCTGCTCCACAGTGACCTTCCTCGGAATACGGTGCAGACGCTCGCATCCTCATCCTTTCAGAGTCTTGAAAGGCACACCAGCCTTTACAGCAGTTCAGTCGGGAAGGCCCCGTTGAAACTGCCGACTGCGACTGTGCTGGTGGAAGGAAACACTGCACCTTACCTTGAGTCTGGCGCTCGGCTGACTTACGCCCTAGATAACCTCCTCTGCTGGAGGTACTCCGAGCAAGCAATTGCCAGCATTCTGTTTCCTTGGGCCAAGTCTCCGTTCCTCCCCGGGTGTTCCCGCAGGGTTGAGAAGGTTGGCGACCGCAGGGCGTTCCATTAAGCACTCATCGTCGAAAACACGGACCTTCCTTGCAACACGCGGGCAAGTTTCCTTACCACTGGCCAAGAAGGCTTTGGGATGAGAACCTAGCAAGGAAGTGCACGCACTCCGGTTCGTTCAAGAAAATTCACTCTGCCTCCGGTTGCCTCTCAGGGTAATCCAGGGGTGAATAGAAGACGGGCAACAGGACTGTTTCTCCGGCAGCTCTGAGGACGCAGCTCTCCGGTTTGTCACTGGGGCCAACTGTGCCGTTCCCGTCCCCCTCCACTTTCACGGTTGACACCTAGCTCGTGTACCTGACGTTCAGAAGCAGGCCACGTAGACACATGCCACACACATGGGCCCTTCCATGACAACACTTTGGCAAGCAGGAGTCCTCCTGAGGTGAACGGCGTTGAGCCAGTGAACGCCTTCGTGTCGCCTACCTGACCGTGGAGCTTGCCAAGGCCTGACCATCTTCAAAGGCTGAGAGCACATGTCTCCAGCTGGATCTGAAGTCGACGTGCTGCTTGCGAGGGGAAGACGTCAGCGATGAATTCTGAGAACCCTTGCCATGGCGGTGTCTGTTCCAGTGCAGCTCAGGTTGACCAACTGGGGTCCCCTTGCATTGCACAGCAGACCAGGGAGAAAACTCTTCCTGAGGATTCTTCTGAGCTGTGGCTATCTGGCTCTCCGACGGAGGAAACACATGGCTGCCTGGCCTTCGGCCTACCAACAGGAGAGCCCAAAGACCATCATGAGGCGTGAGGGTGCTCAGAAGGCACAGATGACGCTTTCGGTACACAGTGATTTTCCTCGGAAAACGGTGCAGTCGCGAGCGTCCTCAGATACGTCAAAGGCACACCAGCACTACGGCACTTCAGTGGTGAAAGCCTCGGGTCTACTTGCGACCACCAAGTTTGCTGATGGAAACACTGCCCCTTACTTTGAGTATGCCGCTCAGCCGACATTCGCCTTAGCTGAAGTGGTCTGCTGCAAGACCTCCTGGCAAGGAGTGGCAGGCACACTGTTTCTTTGGAGCAAACTCACGCTTCCTCCCAAGGAGTTCCTGCGGGGTGCCCAAGATGGGTGCCCGCCCACCCCCGCCCCCGTGCTTTACCTTCAGTTTTCTGGCCCCAAGCCTCCTGTTCCAAAGGGACCAATAATGCTTCAGCCCTCAGGATCCAGTTTCTACGTGCAAACCCAGCCTGTGGAGCAGCACCTTCTGCTCAGCTCCAAGAGAGCCACGCGACACACCAGGCGCTCCTGTGAGGAGCCTTTTGTAAGCAGAGGTTCTGCGCAGGGTGACGTGCCTGGCCACGACAGCGCTTCAGTCAGGCGTGGTCGACGTTGGAACTTTCAATCTCCCAGCAGTGCTTCGGGAAAGGTGTCCATCATTTCGGGCTGGTTGTAAAGTCACCTTTCTGCTGGAGGTGAAGGGTCGTCAGCTTTGAGTTCGTAGAATCCCTGTTACTCGCCGGGTATGATTCAGTGCAGCTAATAGCTAAGCCGGGAGTCTGACAGGCATTGCACGTGACACCGGCCCCCACTCTGTTACCAAGACTGCTTTCCAGAGTTGGAGGTCTGGCTCTCCGCCGGAGCAAGCCGTGTGTCGCCCTGCCCTCTGCATGCACAGAGTGGAGGCCAACCACCCGTGGGGCTGCAGGTTACTCAGAAGCCGCAGTTGACACTTTGGCTACAACGTGTTCTTCCTTGACCTGGGTCCAGGCGTGAGCGGGCCTGCAGTCCTGAGAGGCCTACCGGTGTTAAAGCAGTACCTTCACTAAGGCTTCTCAGAAAGATCTGCACTGCAACACTTCTCACGGCACACGCGGACCTTCCTTTGGCGGCATGGGGGCAGGTTTCCTAACCACTAGCCAAGAAGGCTTTGGGATGAGCTCCTAGTGAGGAACTGCACACACCCCCTCGTTCTTTCGAGAAAACTCACTCTTCCTCACTTTGCCTCCCAGGGAACTCCTACGGTGAGGACAAGACGGGCAGCAGGCCTTGTTGTCAGGCAGCTCCGAGCACGCAGCTCCCCGGCTTGCCAACGGGACGGATTTCGCTTTTCTCGTCCCGCCCCCTCTTCACGGTTGCCACGCAGCTCATGTAGCTGAAGTTCCCGGGCGGCCAAAGGAGACCCATGTCACGTAGTGTACCCCTTCGCTGAAAGCACTTTGGAAAGCCAGTGTTCCTCCGGACGTGAACTGCGCGAGCCAGTGAACGCCTTCGTTTCGCCTAAGCTCATGGGACATCTTGCAAAGGCCTAGCAGTCTTCGGAGGACGACTGCCTCTTTCTCCCTCGAGAGGTGAAGTCCAGGTGCTGCTTCAGGGAGCAAGAGGTCAAGTATGAATTCCGAGAGCTCGTGTAAGCAGGGTGTTTTTCCAAAAGCAGCTCAGGGTTACAAAAGGAGGCCCCCTTGCATTGGCCAGAGGCCCCGTTATAAACGTGCTCTTCTGGCTTCCTCTAAGCTCTCCAAATCGAGCTCTCCGATGGAGGAGAAACGTTGTTGCCCAGCCTCCTGCATACAAAACACTAGAGTCCCAAGACCCTTGTGGCTGGGTGTTGCTCAGCAGGCACAGATGCCACTTCTGCTCCACAGTGACCTTCCTCGGAATACGGTGCAGACGCTCGCATCCTCATCCTTTCAGAGTCTTGAAAGGCACACCAGCCTTTACAGCAGTTCAGTCGGGAAGGCCCCGTTGAAACTGCCGACTGCGACTGTGCTGGTGGAAGGAAACACTGCACCTTACCTTGAGTCTGGCGCTCGGCTGACTTACGCCCTAGATAACCTCCTCTGCTGGAGGTACTCCGAGCAAGCAATTGCCAGCATTCTGTTTCCTTGGGCCAAGTCTCCGTTCCTCCCCGGGTATTCCCGCAGGGTTGAGAAGGTTGGCGACCGCAGGGCGTTCCATTAAGCACTCATCGTCGAAAACACGGACCTTCCTTGCAACACGCGGGCAAGTTTCCTTACCACTGGCCAAGAAGGCTTTGGGATGAGAACCTAGCAAGGAAGTGCACGCACTCCGGTTCGTTCAAGAAAATTCACTCTGCCTCCGGTTGCCTCTCAGGGTAATCCAGGGGTGAATAGAAGACGGGCAACAGGACTGTTTCTCCGGCAGCTCTGAGGACGCAGCTCTCCGGTTTGTCACTGGGGCCAACTGTGCCGTTCCCGTCCCCCTCCACTTTCACGGTTGACACCTAGCTCGTGTACCTGACGTTCAGAAGCAGGCCACGTAGACACATGCCACACACATGGGCCCTTCCATGACAACACTTTGGCAAGCAGGAGTCCTCCTGAGGTGAACGGCGTTGAGCCAGTGAACGCCTTCGTGTCGCCTACCTGACCGTGGAGCTTGCCAAGGCCTGACCGTCTTCAAAGGCTGAGAGCACATGTCTCCAGCTGGATCTGAAGTCGACGTGCTGCTTGCGAGGGGAAGACGTCAGCGATGAATTCTGAGAACCCTTGCCATGGCGGTGTCTGTTCCAGTGCAGCTCAGGTTGACCAACTGGGGTCCCCTTGCATTGCACAGCAGACCAGGGAGAAAACTCTTCCTGAGGATTCTTCTGAGCTGTGGCTATCTGGCTCTCCGACGGAGGAAACACATGGCTGCCTGGCCTTCGGCCTACCAACAGGAGAGCCCAAAGACCATCATGAGGCGTGAGGGTGCTCAGAAGGCACAGATGACGCTTTCGGTACACAGTGATTTTCCTCGGAAAACGGTGCAGTCGCGAGCGTCCTCAGATACGTCAAAGGCACACCAGCACTACGGCACTTCAGTGGTGAAAGCCTCGGGTCTACTTGCGACCACCAAGTTTGCTGATGGAAACACTGCCCCTTACTTTGAGTATGCCGCTCAGCCGACATTCGCCTTAGCTGAAGTGGTCTGCTGCAAGACCTCCTGGCAAGGAGTGGCAGGCACACTGTTTCTTTGGAGCAAACTCACGCTTCCTCCCAAGGAGTTCCTGCGGGGTGCCCAAGATGGGTGCCCGCCCACCCCCGCCCCCGTGCTTTACCTTCAGTTTTCTGGCCCCAAGCCTCCTGTTCCAAAGGGACCAATAATGCTTCAGCCCTCAGGATCCAGTTTCTACGTGCAAACCCAGCCTGTGGAGCAGCACCTTCTGCTCAGCTCCAAGAGAGCCACGCGACACACCAGGCGCTCCTGTGAGGAGCCTTTTGTAAGCAGAGGTTCTGCGCAGGGTGACGTGCCTGGCCACGACAGCGCTTCAGTCAGGCGTGGTCGACGTTGGAACTTTCAATCTCCCAGCAGTGCTTCGGGAAAGGTGTCCATCATTTCGGGCTGGTTGTAAAGTCACCTTTCTGCTGGAGGTGAAGGGTCGTCAGCTTTGAGTTCGTAGAATCCCTGTTACTCGCCGGGTATGATTCAGTGCAGCTAATAGCTAAGCCGGGAGTCTGACAGGCATTGCACGTGACACCGGCCCCCACTCTGTTACCAAGACTGCTTTCCAGAGTTGGAGGTCTGGCTCTCCGCCGGAGCAAGCCGTGTGTCGCCCTGCCCTCTGCATGCACAGAGTGGAGGCCAACCACCCGTGGGGCTGCAGGTTACTCAGAAGCCGCAGTTGACACTTTGGCTACAACGTGTTCTTCCTTGACCTGGGTCCAGGCGTGAGCGAGCCTGCAGTCCTGAGAGGCCTACCGGTGTTAAAGCAGTACCTTCACTAAGGCTTCTCAGAAAGATCTGCACTGCAACACTTCTCACGGCACACGCGGACCTTCCTTTGGCGGCATGGGGGCAGGTTTCCTAACCACTAGCCAAGAAGGCTTTGGGATGAGCTCCTAGTGAGGAACTGCACACACCCCCTCGTTCTTTCAAGAAAACTCACTCTTCCTCACTTTGCCTCCCAGGGAACTCCTACGGTGAGGACAAGACGGGCAGCAGGCCTTGTTGTCAGGCAGCTCCGAGCACGCAGCTCCCCGGCTTGCCAACGGGACGGATTTCGCTTTTCTCGTCCCGCCCCCTCTTCACGGTTGCCACGCAGCTCATGTAGCTGAAGTTCCCGGGCGGCCAAAGGAGACCCATGTCACGTAGTGTACCCCTTCGCTGAAAGCACTTTGGAAAGCCAGTGTTCCTCCGGACGTGAACTGCGCGAGCCAGTGAACGCCTTCGTTTCGCCTAAGCTCATGGGACATCTTGCAAAGGCCTAGCAGTCTTCGGAGGACGACTGCCTCTTTCTCCCTCGAGAGGTGAAGTCCAGGTGCTGCTTCAGGGAGCAAGAGGTCAAGTATGAATTCCGAGAGCTCGTGTAAGCAGGGTGTTTTTCCAAAAGCAGCTCAGGGTTACAAAAGGAGGCCCCCTTGCATTGGCCAGAGGCCCCGTTATAAACGTGCTCTTCCGGCTTCCTCTAAGCTCTCCAAATCGAGCTCTCCGATGGAGGAGAAACGTTGTTGCCCAGCCTCCTGCATACAAAACACTAGAGTCCCAAGACCCTTGTGGCTGGGTGTTGCTCAGCAGGCACAGATGCCACTTCTGCTCCACAGTGACCTTCCTCGGAATACGGTGCAGACGCTCGCATCCTCATCCTTTCAGAGTCTTGAAAGGCACACCAGCCTTTACAGCAGTTCAGTCGGGAAGGCCCCGTTGAAACTGCCGACTGCGACTGTGCTGGTGGAAGGAAACACTGCACCTTACCTTGAGTCTGGCGCTCGGCTGACTTACGCCCTAGATAACCTCCTCTGCTGGAGGTACTCCGAGCAAGCAATTGCCAGCATTCTGTTTCCTTGGGCCAAGTCTCCGTTCCTCCCCGGGTGTTCCCGCAGGGTTGAGAAGGTTGGCGACCGCAGGGCGTTCCATTAAGCACTCATCGTCGAAAACACGGACCTTCCTTGCAACACGCGGGCAAGTTTCCTTACCACTGGCCAAGAAGGCTTTGGGATGAGAACCTAGCAAGGAAGTGCACGCACTCCGGTTCGTTCAAGAAAATTCACTCTGCCTCCGGTTGCCTCTCAGGGTAATCCAGGGGTGAATAGAAGACGGGCAACAGGACTGTTTCTCCGGCAGCTCTGAGGACGCAGCTCTCCGGTTTGTCACTGGGGCCAACTGTGCCGTTCCCGTCCCCCTCCACTTTCACGGTTGACACCTAGCTCGTGTACCTGACGTTCAGAAGCAGGCCACGTAGACACATGCCACACACATGGGCCCTTCCATGACAACACTTTGGCAAGCAGGAGTCCTCCTGAGGTGAACGGCGTTGAGCCAGTGAACGCCTTCGTGTCGCCTACCTGACCGTGGAGCTTGCCAAGGCCTGACCATCTTCAAAGGCTGAGAGCACATGTCTCCAGCTGGATCTGAAGTCGACGTGCTGCTTGCGAGGGGAAGACGTCAGCGATGAATTCTGAGAACCCTTGCCATGGCGGTGTCTGTTCCAGTGCAGCTCAGGTTGACCAACTGGGGTCCCCTTGCATTGCACAGCAGACCAGGGAGAAAACTCTTCCTGAGGATTCTTCTGAGCTGTGGCTATCTGGCTCTCCGACGGAGGAAACACATGGCTGCCTGGCCTTCGGCCTACCAACAGGAGAGCCCAAAGACCATCATGAGGCGTGAGGGTGCTCAGAAGGCACAGATGACGCTTTCGGTACACAGTGATTTTCCTCGGAAAACGGTGCAGTCGCGAGCGTCCTCAGATACGTCAAAGGCACACCAGCACTACGGCACTTCAGTGGTGAAAGCCTCGGGTCTACTTGCGACCACCAAGTTTGCTGATGGAAACACTGCCCCTTACTTTGAGTATGCCGCTCAGCCGACATTCGCCTTAGCTGAAGTGGTCTGCTGCAAGACCTCCTGGCAAGGAGTGGCAGGCACACTGTTTCTTTGGAGCAAACTCACGCTTCCTCCCAAGGAGTTCCTGCGGGGTGCCCAAGATGGGTGCCCGCCCACCCCCGCCCCCGTGCTTTACCTTCAGTTTTCTGGCCCCAAGCCTCCTGTTCCAAAGGGACCAATAATGCTTCAGCCCTCAGGATCCAGTTTCTACGTGCAAACCCAGCCTGTGGAGCAGCACCTTCTGCTCAGCTCCAAGAGAGCCACGCGACACACCAGGCGCTCCTGTGAGGAGCCTTTTGTAAGCAGAGGTTCTGCGCAGGGTGACGTGCCTGGCCACGACAGCGCTTCAGTCAGGCGTGGTCGACGTTGGAACTTTCAATCTCCCAGCAGTGCTTCGGGAAAGGTGTCCATCATTTCGGGCTGGTTGTAAAGTCACCTTTCTGCTGGAGGTGAAGGGTCGTCAGCTTTGAGTTCGTAGAATCCCTGTTACTCGCCGGGTATGATTCAGTGCAGCTAATAGCTAAGCCGGGAGTCTGACAGGCATTGCACGTGACACCGGCCCCCACTCTGTTACCAAGACTGCTTTCCAGAGTTGGAGGTCTGGCTCTCCGCCGGAGCAAGCCGTGTGTCGCCCTGCCCTCTGCATGCACAGAGTGGAGGCCAACCACCCGTGGGGCTGCAGGTTACTCAGAAGCCGCAGTTGACACTTTGGCTACAACGTGTTCTTCCTTGACCTGGGTCCAGGCGTGAGCGGGCCTGCAGTCCTGAGAGGCCTACCGGTGTTAAAGCAGTACCTTCACTAAGGCTTCTCAGAAAGATCTGCACTGCAACACTTCTCACGGCACACGCGGACCTTCCTTTGGCGGCATGGGGGCAGGTTTCCTAACCACTAGCCAAGAAGGCTTTGGGATGAGCTCCTAGTGAGGAACTGCACACACCCCCTCGTTCTTTCGAGAAAACTCACTCTTCCTCACTTTGCCTCCCAGGGAACTCCTACGGTGAGGACAAGACGGGCAGCAGGCCTTGTTGTCAGGCAGCTCCGAGCACGCAGCTCCCCGGCTTGCCAACGGGACGGATTTCGCTTTTCTCGTCCCGCCCCCTCTTCACGGTTGCCACGCAGCTCATGTAGCTGAAGTTCCCGGGCGGCCAAAGGAGACCCATGTCACGTAGTGTACCCCTTCGCTGAAAGCACTTTGGAAAGCCAGTGTTCCTCCGGACGTGAACTGCGCGAGCCAGTGAACGCCTTCGTTTCGCCTAAGCTCATGGGACATCTTGCAAAGGCCTAGCAGTCTTCGGAGGACGACTGCCTCTTTCTCCCTCGAGAGGTGAAGTCCAGGTGCTGCTTCAGGGAGCAAGAGGTCAAGTATGAATTCCGAGAGCTCGTGTAAGCAGGGTGTTTTTCCAAAAGCAGCTCAGGGTTACAAAAGGAGGCCCCCTTGCATTGGCCAGAGGCCCCGTTATAAACGTGCTCTTCTGGCTTCCTCTAAGCTCTCCAAATCGAGCTCTCCGATGGAGGAGAAACGTTGTTGCCCAGCCTCCTGCATACAAAACACTAGAGTCCCAAGACCCTTGTGGCTGGGTGTTGCTCAGCAGGCACAGATGCCACTTCTGCTCCACAGTGACCTTCCTCGGAATACGGTGCAGACGCTCGCATCCTCATCCTTTCAGAGTCTTGAAAGGCACACCAGCCTTTACAGCAGTTCAGTCGGGAAGGCCCCGTTGAAACTGCCGACTGCGACTGTGCTGGTGGAAGGAAACACTGCACCTTACCTTGAGTCTGGCGCTCGGCTGACTTACGCCCTAGATAACCTCCTCTGCTGGAGGTACTCCGAGCAAGCAATTGCCAGCATTCTGTTTCCTTGGGCCAAGTCTCCGTTCCTCCCCGGGTATTCCCGCAGGGTTGAGAAGGTTGGCGACCGCAGGGCGTTCCATTAAGCACTCATCGTCGAAAACACGGACCTTCCTTGCAACACGCGGGCAAGTTTCCTTACCACTGGCCAAGAAGGCTTTGGGATGAGAACCTAGCAAGGAAGTGCACGCACTCCGGTTCGTTCAAGAAAATTCACTCTGCCTCCGGTTGCCTCTCAGGGTAATCCAGGGGTGAATAGAAGACGGGCAACAGGACTGTTTCTCCGGCAGCTCTGAGGACGCAGCTCTCCGGTTTGTCACTGGGGCCAACTGTGCCGTTCCCGTCCCCCTCCACTTTCACGGTTGACACCTAGCTCGTGTACCTGACGTTCAGAAGCAGGCCACGTAGACACATGCCACACACATGGGCCCTTCCATGACAACACTTTGGCAAGCAGGAGTCCTCCTGAGGTGAACGGCGTTGAGCCAGTGAACGCCTTCGTGTCGCCTACCTGACCGTGGAGCTTGCCAAGGCCTGACCGTCTTCAAAGGCTGAGAGCACATGTCTCCAGCTGGATCTGAAGTCGACGTGCTGCTTGCGAGGGGAAGACGTCAGCGATGAATTCTGAGAACCCTTGCCATGGCGGTGTCTGTTCCAGTGCAGCTCAGGTTGACCAACTGGGGTCCCCTTGCATTGCACAGCAGACCAGGGAGAAAACTCTTCCTGAGGATTCTTCTGAGCTGTGGCTATCTGGCTCTCCGACGGAGGAAACACATGGCTGCCTGGCCTTCGGCCTACCAACAGGAGAGCCCAAAGACCATCATGAGGCGTGAGGGTGCTCAGAAGGCACAGATGACGCTTTCGGTACACAGTGATTTTCCTCGGAAAACGGTGCAGTCGCGAGCGTCCTCAGATACGTCAAAGGCACACCAGCACTACGGCACTTCAGTGGTGAAAGCCTCGGGTCTACTTGCGACCACCAAGTTTGCTGATGGAAACACTGCCCCTTACTTTGAGTATGCCGCTCAGCCGACATTCGCCTTAGCTGAAGTGGTCTGCTGCAAGACCTCCTGGCAAGGAGTGGCAGGCACACTGTTTCTTTGGAGCAAACTCACGCTTCCTCCCAAGGAGTTCCTGCGGGGTGCCCAAGATGGGTGCCCGCCCACCCCCGCCCCCGTGCTTTACCTTCAGTTTTCTGGCCCCAAGCCTCCTGTTCCAAAGGGACCAATAATGCTTCAGCCCTCAGGATCCAGTTTCTACGTGCAAACCCAGCCTGTGGAGCAGCACCTTCTGCTCAGCTCCAAGAGAGCCACGCGACACACCAGGCGCTCCTGTGAGGAGCCTTTTGTAAGCAGAGGTTCTGCGCAGGGTGACGTGCCTGGCCACGACAGCGCTTCAGTCAGGCGTGGTCGACGTTGGAACTTTCAATCTCCCAGCAGTGCTTCGGGAAAGGTGTCCATCATTTCGGGCTGGTTGTAAAGTCACCTTTCTGCTGGAGGTGAAGGGTCGTCAGCTTTGAGTTCGTAGAATCCCTGTTACTCGCCGGGTATGATTCAGTGCAGCTAATAGCTAAGCCGGGAGTCTGACAGGCATTGCACGTGACACCGGCCCCCACTCTGTTACCAAGACTGCTTTCCAGAGTTGGAGGTCTGGCTCTCCGCCGGAGCAAGCCGTGTGTCGCCCTGCCCTCTGCATGCACAGAGTGGAGGCCAACCACCCGTGGGGCTGCAGGTTACTCAGAAGCCGCAGTTGACACTTTGGCTACAACGTGTTCTTCCTTGACCTGGGTCCAGGCGTGAGCGGGCCTGCAGTCCTGAGAGGCCTACCGGTGTTAAAGCAGTACCTTCACTAAGGCTTCTCAGAAAGATCTGCACTGCAACACTTCTCACGGCACACGCGGACCTTCCTTTGGCGGCATGGGGGCAGGTTTCCTAACCACTAGCCAAGAAGGCTTTGGGATGAGCTCCTAGTGAGGAACTGCACACACCCCCTCGTTCTTTCGAGAAAACTCACTCTTCCTCACTTTGCCTCCCAGGGAACTCCTACGGTGAGGACAAGACGGGCAGCAGGCCTTGTTGTCAGGCAGCTCCGAGCACGCAGCTCCCCGGCTTGCCAACGGGACGGATTTCGCTTTTCTCGTCCCGCCCCCTCTTCACGGTTGCCACGCAGCTCATGTAGCTGAAGTTCCCGGGCGGCCAAAGGAGACCCATGTCACGTAGTGTACCCCTTCGCTGAAAGCACTTTGGAAAGCCAGTGTTCCTCCGGACGTGAACTGCGCGAGCCAGTGAACGCCTTCGTTTCGCCTAAGCTCATGGGACATCTTGCAAAGGCCTAGCAGTCTTCGGAGGACGACTGCCTCTTTCTCCCTCGAGAGGTGAAGTCCAGGTGCTGCTTCAGGGAGCAAGAGGTCAAGTATGAATTCCGAGAGCTCGTGTAAGCAGGGTGTTTTTCCAAAAGCAGCTCAGGGTTACAAAAGGAGGCCCCCTTGCATTGGCCAGAGGCCCCGTTATAAACGTGCTCTTCCGGCTTCCTCTAAGCTCTCCAAATCGAGCTCTCCGATGGAGGAGAAACGTTGTTGCCCAGCCTCCTGCATACAAAACACTAGAGTCCCAAGACCCTTGTGGCTGGGTGTTGCTCAGCAGGCACAGATGCCACTTCTGCTCCACAGTGACCTTCCTCGGAATACGGTGCAGACGCTCGCATCCTCATCCTTTCAGAGTCTTGAAAGGCACACCAGCCTTTACAGCAGTTCAGTCGGGAAGGCCCCGTTGAAACTGCCGACTGCGACTGTGCTGGTGGAAGGAAACACTGCACCTTACCTTGAGTCTGGCGCTCGGCTGACTTACGCCCTAGATAACCTCCTCTGCTGGAGGTACTCCGAGCAAGCAATTGCCAGCATTCTGTTTCCTTGGGCCAAGTCTCCGTTCCTCCCCGGGTGTTCCCGCAGGGTTGAGAAGGTTGGCGACCGCAGGGCGTTCCATTAAGCACTCATCGTCGAAAACACGGACCTTCCTTGCAACACGCGGGCAAGTTTCCTTACCACTGGCCAAGAAGGCTTTGGGATGAGAACCTAGCAAGGAAGTGCACGCACTCCGGTTCGTTCAAGAAAATTCACTCTGCCTCCGGTTGCCTCTCAGGGTAATCCAGGGGTGAATAGAAGACGGGCAACAGGACTGTTTCTCCGGCAGCTCTGAGGACGCAGCTCTCCGGTTTGTCACTGGGGCCAACTGTGCCGTTCCCGTCCCCCTCCACTTTCACGGTTGACACCTAGCTCGTGTACCTGACGTTCAGAAGCAGGCCACGTAGACACATGCCACACACATGGGCCCTTCCATGACAACACTTTGGCAAGCAGGAGTCCTCCTGAGGTGAACGGCGTTGAGCCAGTGAACGCCTTCGTGTCGCCTACCTGACCGTGGAGCTTGCCAAGGCCTGACCGTCTTCAAAGGCTGAGAGCACATGTCTCCAGCTGGATCTGAAGTCGACGTGCTGCTTGCGAGGGGAAGACGTCAGCGATGAATTCTGAGAACCCTTGCCATGGCGGTGTCTGTTCCAGTGCAGCTCAGGTTGACCAACTGGGGTCCCCTTGCATTGCACAGCAGACCAGGGAGAAAACTCTTCCTGAGGATTCTTCTGAGCTGTGGCTATCTGGCTCTCCGACGGAGGAAACACATGGCTGCCTGGCCTTCGGCCTACCAACAGGAGAGCCCAAAGACCATCATGAGGCGTGAGGGTGCTCAGAAGGCACAGATGACGCTTTCGGTACACAGTGATTTTCCTCGGAAAACGGTGCAGTCGCGAGCGTCCTCAGATACGTCAAAGGCACACCAGCACTACGGCACTTCAGTGGTGAAAGCCTCGGGTCTACTTGCGACCACCAAGTTTGCTGATGGAAACACTGCCCCTTACTTTGAGTATGCCGCTCAGCCGACATTCGCCTTAGCTGAAGTGGTCTGCTGCAAGACCTCCTGGCAAGGAGTGGCAGGCACACTGTTTCTTTGGAGCAAACTCACGCTTCCTCCCAAGGAGTTCCTGCGGGGTGCCCAAGATGGGTGCCCGCCCACCCCCGCCCCCGTGCTTTACCTTCAGTTTTCTGGCCCCAAGCCTCCTGTTCCAAAGGGACCAATAATGCTTCAGCCCTCAGGATCCAGTTTCTACGTGCAAACCCAGCCTGTGGAGCAGCACCTTCTGCTCAGCTCCAAGAGAGCCACGCGACACACCAGGCGCTCCTGTGAGGAGCCTTTTGTAAGCAGAGGTTCTGCGCAGGGTGACGTGCCTGGCCACGACAGCGCTTCAGTCAGGCGTGGTCGACGTTGGAACTTTCAATCTCCCAGCAGTGCTTCGGGAAAGGTGTCCATCATTTCGGGCTGGTTGTAAAGTCACCTTTCTGCTGGAGGTGAAGGGTCGTCAGCTTTGAGTTCGTAGAATCCCTGTTACTCGCCGGGTATGATTCAGTGCAGCTAATAGCTAAGCCGGGAGTCTGACAGGCATTGCACGTGACACCGGCCCCCACTCTGTTACCAAGACTGCTTTCCAGAGTTGGAGGTCTGGCTCTCCGCCGGAGCAAGCCGTGTGTCGCCCTGCCCTCTGCATGCACAGAGTGGAGGCCAACCACCCGTGGGGCTGCAGGTTACTCAGAAGCCGCAGTTGACACTTTGGCTACAACGTGTTCTTCCTTGACCTGGGTCCAGGCGTGAGCGGGCCTGCAGTCCTGAGAGGCCTACCGGTGTTAAAGCAGTACCTTCACTAAGGCTTCTCAGAAAGATCTGCACTGCAACACTTCTCACGGCACACGCGGACCTTCCTTTGGCGGCATGGGGGCAGGTTTCCTAACCACTAGCCAAGAAGGCTTTGGGATGAGCTCCTAGTGAGGAACTGCACACACCCCCTCGTTCTTTCGAGAAAACTCACTCTTCCTCACTTTGCCTCCCAGGGAACTCCTACGGTGAGGACAAGACGGGCAGCAGGCCTTGTTGTCAGGCAGCTCCGAGCACGCAGCTCCCCGGCTTGCCAACGGGACGGATTTCGCTTTTCTCGTCCCGCCCCCTCTTCACGGTTGCCACGCAGCTCATGTAGCTGAAGTTCCCGGGCGGCCAAAGGAGACCCATGTCACGTAGTGTACCCCTTCGCTGAAAGCACTTTGGAAAGCCAGTGTTCCTCCGGACGTGAACTGCGCGAGCCAGTGAACGCCTTCGTTTCGCCTAAGCTCATGGGACATCTTGCAAAGGCCTAGCAGTCTTCGGAGGACGACTGCCTCTTTCTCCCTCGAGAGGTGAAGTCCAGGTGCTGCTTCAGGGAGCAAGAGGTCAAGTATGAATTCCGAGAGCTCGTGTAAGCAGGGTGTTTTTCCAAAAGCAGCTCAGGGTTACAAAAGGAGGCCCCCTTGCATTGGCCAGAGGCCCCGTTATAAACGTGCTCTTCCGGCTTCCTCTAAGCTCTCCAAATCGAGCTCTCCGATGGAGGAGAAACGTTGTTGCCCAGCCTCCTGCATACAAAACACTAGAGTCCCAAGACCCTTGTGGCTGGGTGTTGCTCAGCAGGCACAGATGCCACTTCTGCTCCACAGTGACCTTCCTCGGAATACGGTGCAGACGCTCGCATCCTCATCCTTTCAGAGTCTTGAAAGGCACACCAGCCTTTACAGCAGTTCAGTCGGGAAGGCCCCGTTGAAACTGCCGACTGCGACTGTGCTGGTGGAAGGAAACACTGCACCTTACCTTGAGTCTGGCGCTCGGCTGACTTACGCCCTAGATAACCTCCTCTGCTGGAGGTACTCCGAGCAAGCAATTGCCAGCATTCTGTTTCCTTGGGCCAAGTCTCCGTTCCTCCCCGGGTATTCCCGCAGGGTTGAGAAGGTTGGCGACCGCAGGGCGTTCCATTAAGCACTCATCGTCGAAAACACGGACCTTCCTTGCAACACGCGGGCAAGTTTCCTTACCACTGGCCAAGAAGGCTTTGGGATGAGAACCTAGCAAGGAAGTGCACGCACTCCGGTTCGTTCAAGAAAATTCACTCTGCCTCCGGTTGCCTCTCAGGGTAATCCAGGGGTGAATAGAAGACGGGCAACAGGACTGTTTCTCCGGCAGCTCTGAGGACGCAGCTCTCCGGTTTGTCACTGGGGCCAACTGTGCCGTTCCCGTCCCCCTCCACTTTCACGGTTGACACCTAGCTCGTGTACCTGACGTTCAGAAGCAGGCCACGTAGACACATGCCACACACATGGGCCCTTCCATGACAACACTTTGGCAAGCAGGAGTCCTCCTGAGGTGAACGGCGTTGAGCCAGTGAACGCCTTCGTGTCGCCTACCTGACCGTGGAGCTTGCCAAGGCCTGACCGTCTTCAAAGGCTGAGAGCACATGTCTCCAGCTGGATCTGAAGTCGACGTGCTGCTTGCGAGGGGAAGACGTCAGCGATGAATTCTGAGAACCCTTGCCATGGCGGTGTCTGTTCCAGTGCAGCTCAGGTTGACCAACTGGGGTCCCCTTGCATTGCACAGCAGACCAGGGAGAAAACTCTTCCTGAGGATTCTTCTGAGCTGTGGCTATCTGGCTCTCCGACGGAGGAAACACATGGCTGCCTGGCCTTCGGCCTACCAACAGGAGAGCCCAAAGACCATCATGAGGCGTGAGGGTGCTCAGAAGGCACAGATGACGCTTTCGGTACACAGTGATTTTCCTCGGAAAACGGTGCAGTCGCGAGCGTCCTCAGATACGTCAAAGGCACACCAGCACTACGGCACTTCAGTGGTGAAAGCCTCGGGTCTACTTGCGACCACCAAGTTTGCTGATGGAAACACTGCCCCTTACTTTGAGTATGCCGCTCAGCCGACATTCGCCTTAGCTGAAGTGGTCTGCTGCAAGACCTCCTGGCAAGGAGTGGCAGGCACACTGTTTCTTTGGAGCAAACTCACGCTTCCTCCCAAGGAGTTCCTGCGGGGTGCCCAAGATGGGTGCCCGCCCACCCCCGCCCCCGTGCTTTACCTTCAGTTTTCTGGCCCCAAGCCTCCTGTTCCAAAGGGACCAATAATGCTTCAGCCCTCAGGATCCAGTTTCTACGTGCAAACCCAGCCTGTGGAGCAGCACCTTCTGCTCAGCTCCAAGAGAGCCACGCGACACACCAGGCGCTCCTGTGAGGAGCCTTTTGTAAGCAGAGGTTCTGCGCAGGGTGACGTGCCTGGCCACGACAGCGCTTCAGTCAGGCGTGGTCGACGTTGGAACTTTCAATCTCCCAGCAGTGCTTCGGGAAAGGTGTCCATCATTTCGGGCTGGTTGTAAAGTCACCTTTCTGCTGGAGGTGAAGGGTCGTCAGCTTTGAGTTCGTAGAATCCCTGTTACTCGCCGGGTATGATTCAGTGCAGCTAATAGCTAAGCCGGGAGTCTGACAGGCATTGCACGTGACACCGGCCCCCACTCTGTTACCAAGACTGCTTTCCAGAGTTGGAGGTCTGGCTCTCCGCCGGAGCAAGCCGTGTGTCGCCCTGCCCTCTGCATGCACAGAGTGGAGGCCAACCACCCGTGGGGCTGCAGGTTACTCAGAAGCCGCAGTTGACACTTTGGCTACAACGTGTTCTTCCTTGACCTGGGTCCAGGCGTGAACGAGCCTGCAGTCCTGAGAGGCCTACCGGTGTTAAAGCAGTACCTTCACTAAGGCTTCTCAGAAAGATCTGCACTGCAACACTTCTCACGGCACACGCGGACCTTCCTTTGGCGGCATGGGGGCAGGTTTCCTAACCACTAGCCAAGAAGGCTTTGGGATGAGCTCCTAGTGAGGAACTGCCCACACCCCCTCGTTCTTTCGAGAAAACTCACTCTTCCTCACTTTGCCTCCCAGGGAACTCCTACGGTGAGGACAAGACGGGCAGCAGGCCTTGTTGTCAGGCAGCTCCGAGCACGCAGCTCCCCGGCTTGCCAACGGGACGGATTTCGCTTTTCTCGTCCCGCCCCCTCTTCACGGTTGCCACGCAGCTCATGTAGCTGAAGTTCCCGGGCGGCCAAAGGAGACCCATGTCACGTAGTGTACCCCTTCGCTGAAAGCACTTTGGAAAGCCAGTGTTCCTCCGGACGTGAACTGCGCGAGCCAGTGAACGCCTTCGTTTCGCCTAAGCTCATGGGACATCTTGCAAAGGCCTAGCAGTCTTCGGAGGACGACTGCCTCTTTCTCCCTCGAGAGGTGAAGTCCAGGTGCTGCTTCAGGGAGCAAGAGGTCAAGTATGAATTCCGAGAGCTCGTGTAAGCAGGGTGTTTTTCCAAAAGCAGCTCAGGGTTACAAAAGGAGGCCCCCTTGCATTGGCCAGAGGCCCCGTTATAAACGTGCTCTTCCGGCTTCCTCTAAGCTCTCCAAATCGAGCTCTCCGATGGAGGAGAAACGTTGTTGCCCAGCCTCCTGCATACAAAACACTAGAGTCCCAAGACCCTTGTGGCTGGGTGTTGCTCAGCAGGCACAGATGCCACTTCTGCTCCACAGTGACCTTCCTCGGAATACGGTGCAGACGCTCGCATCCTCATCCTTTCAGAGTCTTGAAAGGCACACCAGCCTTTACAGCAGTTCAGTCGGGAAGGCCCCGTTGAAACTGCCGACTGCGACTGTGCTGGTGGAAGGAAACACTGCACCTTACCTTGAGTCTGGCGCTCGGCTGACTTACGCCCTAGATAACCTCCTCTGCTGGAGGTACTCCGAGCAAGCAATTGCCAGCATTCTGTTTCCTTGGGCCAAGTCTCCGTTCCTCCCCGGGTGTTCCCGCAGGGTTGAGAAGGTTGGCGACCGCAGGGCATTCCATTAAGCACTCATCGTCGAAAACACGGACCTTCCTTGCAACACGCGGGCAAGTTTCCTTACCACTGGCCAAGAAGGCTTTGGGATGAGAACCTAGCAAGGAAGTGCACGCACTCCGGTTCGTTCAAGAAAATTCACTCTGCCTCCGGTTGCCTCTCAGGGTAATCCAGGGGTGAATAGAAGACGGGCAACAGGACTGTTTCTCCGGCAGCTCTGAGGACGCAGCTCTCCGGTTTGTCACTGGGGCCAACTGTGCCGTTCCCGTCCCCCTCCACTTTCACGGTTGACACCTAGCTCGTGTACCTGACGTTCAGAAGCAGGCCACGTAGACACATGCCACACACATGGGCCCTTCCATGACAACACTTTGGCAAGCAGGAGTCCTCCTGAGGTGAACGGCGTTGAGCCAGTGAACGCCTTCGTGTCGCCTACCTGACCGTGGAGCTTGCCAAGGCCTGACCGTCTTCAAAGGCTGAGAGCACATGTCTCCAGCTGGATCTGAAGTCGACGTGCTGCTTGCGAGGGGAAGACGTCAGCGATGAATTCTGAGAACCCTTGCCATGGCGGTGTCTGTTCCAGTGCAGCTCAGGTTGACCAACTGGGGTCCCCTTGCATTGCACAGCAGACCAGGGAGAAAACTCTTCCTGAGGATTCTTCTGAGCTGTGGCTATCTGGCTCTCCGACGGAGGAAACACATGGCTGCCTGGCCTTCGGCCTACCAACAGGAGAGCCCAAAGACCATCATGAGGCATGAGGGTGCTCAGAAGGCACAGATGACGCTTTCGGTACACAGTGATTTTCCTCGGAAAACGGGGCAGTCGCGAGCGTCCTCAGATACGTCAAAGGCACACCAGCACTACGGCACTTCAGTGGTGAAAGCCTCGGGTCTACTTGCGACCACCAAGTTTGCTGATGGAAACACTGCCCCTTACTTTGAGTATGCCGCTCAGCCGACATTCGCCTTAGCTGAAGTGGTCTGCTGCAAGACCTCCTGGCAAGGAGTGGCAGGCACACTGTTTCTTTGGAGCAAACTCACGCTTCCTCCCAAGGAGTTCCTGCGGGGTGCCCAAGATGGGTGCCCGCCCACCCCCGCCCCCGTGCTTTACCTTCAGTTTTCTGGCCCCAAGCCTCCTGTTCCAAAGGGACCAATAATGCTTCAGCCCTCAGGATCCAGTTTCTACGTGCAAACCCAGCCTGTGGAGCAGCACCTTCTGCTCAGCTCCAAGAGAGCCACGCGACACACCAGGCGCTCCTGTGAGGAGCCTTTTGTAAGCAGAGGTTCTGCGCAGGGTGACGTGCCTGGCCACGACAGCGCTTCAGTCAGGCGTGGTCGACGTTGGAACTTTCAATCTCCCAGCAGTGCTTCGGGAAAGGTGTCCATCATTTCGGGCTGGTTGTAAAGTCACCTTTCTGCTGGAGGTGAAGGGTCGTCAGCTTTGAGTTCGTAGAATCCCTGTTACTCGCCGGGTATGATTCAGTGCAGCTAATAGCTAAGCCGGGAGTCTGACAGGCATTGCACGTGACACCGGCCCCCACTCTGTTACCAAGACTGCTTTCCAGAGTTGGAGGTCTGGCTCTCCGCCGGAGCAAGCCGTGTGTCGCCCTGCCCTCTGCATGCACAGAGTGGAGGCCAACCACCCGTGGGGCTGCAGGTTACTCAGAAGCCGCAGTTGACACTTTGGCTACAACGTGTTCTTCCTTGACCTGGGTCCAGGCGTGAGCGAGCCTGCAGTCCTGAGAGGCCTACCGGTGTTAAAGCAGTACCTTCACTAAGGCTTCTCAGAAAGATCTGCACTGCAACACTTCTCACGGCACACGCGGACCTTCCTTTGGCGGCATGGGGGCAGGTTTCCTAACCACTAGCCAAGAAGGCTTTGGGATGAGCTCCTAGTGAGGAACTGCCCACACCCCCTCGTTCTTTCGAGAAAACTCACTCTTCCTCACTTTGCCTCCCAGGGAACTCCTACGGTGAGGACAAGACGGGCAGCAGGCCTTGTTGTCAGGCAGCTCCGAGCACGCAGCTCCCCGGCTTGCCAACGGGACGGATTTCGCTTTTCTCGTCCCGCCCCCTCTTCACGGTTGCCACGCAGCTCATGTAGCTGAAGTTCCCGGGCGGCCAAAGGAGACCCATGTCACATACTGTACCCCTTCGCTGAAAGCACTTTGGAAAGCCAGTGTTCCTCCGGACGTGAACTGCGCGAGCCAGTGAACGCCTTCGTTTCGCCTAAGCTCATGGGACATCTTGCAAAGGCCTAGCAGTCTTCGGAGGACGACTGCCTCTTTCTCCCTCGAGAGGTGAAGTCCAGGTGCTGCTTCAGGGAGCAAGAGGTCAAGTATGAATTCCGAGAGCTCGTGTAAGCAGGGTGTTTTTCCAAAAGCAGCTCAGGGTTACAAAAGGAGGCCCCCTTGCATTGGCCAGAGGCCCCGTTATAAACGTGCTCTTCCGGCTTCCTCTAAGCTCTCCAAATCGAGCTCTCCGATGGAGGAGAAACGTTGTTGCCCAGCCTCCTGCATACAAAACACTAGAGTCCCAAGACCCTTGTGGCTGGGTGTTGCTCAGCAGGCACAGATGCCACTTCTGCTCCACAGTGACCTTCCTCGGAATACGGTGCAGACGCTCGCATCCTCATCCTTTCAGAGTCTTGAAAGGCACACCAGCCTTTACAGCAGTTCAGTCGGGAAGGCCCCGTTGAAACTGCCGACTGCGACTGTGCTGGTGGAAGGAAACACTGCACCTTACCTTGAGTCTGGCGCTCGGCTGACTTACGCCCTAGATAACCTCCTCTGCTGGAGGTACTCCGAGCAAGCAATTGCCAGCATTCTGTTTCCTTGGGCCAAGTCTCCGTTCCTCCCCGGGTGTTCCCGCAGGGTTGAGAAGGTTGGCGACCGCAGGGCGTTCCATTAAGCACTCATCGTCGAAAACACGGACCTTCCTTGCAACACGCGGGCAAGTTTCCTTACCACTGGCCAAGAAGGCTTTGGGATGAGAACCTAGCAAGGAAGTGCACGCACTCCGGTTCGTTCAAGAAAATTCACTCTGCCTCCGGTTGCCTCTCAGGGTAATCCAGGGGTGAATAGAAGACGGGCAACAGGACTGTTTCTCCGGCAGCTCTGAGGACGCAGCTCTCCGGTTTGTCACTGGGGCCAACTGTGCCGTTCCCGTCCCCCTCCACTTTCACGGTTGACACCTAGCTCGTGTACCTGACGTTCAGAAGCAGGCCACGTAGACACATGCCACACACATGGGCCCTTCCATGACAACACTTTGGCAAGCAGGAGTCCTCCTGAGGTGAACGGCGTTGAGCCAGTGAACGCCTTCGTGTCGCCTACCTGACCGTGGAGCTTGCCAAGGCCTGACCGTCTTCAAAGGCTGAGAGCACATGTCTCCAGCTGGATCTGAAGTCGACGTGCTGCTTGCGAGGGGAAGACGTCAGCGATGAATTCTGAGAACCCTTGCCATGGCGGTGTCTGTTCCAGTGCAGCTCAGGTTGACCAACTGGGGTCCCCTTGCATTGCACAGCAGACCAGGGAGAAAACTCTTCCTGAGGATTCTTCTGAGCTGTGGCTATCTGGCTCTCCGACGGAGGAAACACATGGCTGCCTGGCCTTCGGCCTACCAACAGGAGAGCCCAAAGACCATCATGAGGCATGAGGGTGCTCAGAAGGCACAGATGACGCTTTCGGTACACAGTGATTTTCCTCGGAAAACGGGGCAGTCGCGAGCGTCCTCAGATACGTCAAAGGCACACCAGCACTACGGCACTTCAGTGGTGAAAGCCTCGGGTCTACTTGCGACCACCAAGTTTGCTGATGGAAACACTGCCCCTTACTTTGAGTATGCCGCTCAGCCGACATTCGCCTTAGCTGAAGTGGTCTGCTGCAAGACCTCCTGGCAAGGAGTGGCAGGCACACTGTTTCTTTGGAGCAAACTCACGCTTCCTCCCAAGGAGTTCCTGCGGGGTGCCCAAGATGGGTGCCCGCCCACCCCCGCCCCCGTGCTTTACCTTCAGTTTTCTGGCCCCAAGCCTCCTGTTCCAAAGGGACCAATAATGCTTCAGCCCTCAGGATCCAGTTTCTACGTGCAAACCCAGCCTGTGGAGCAGCACCTTCTGCTCAGCTCCAAGAGAGCCACGCGACACACCAGGCGCTCCTGTGAGGAGCCTTTTGTAAGCAGAGGTTCTGCGCAGGGTGACGTGCCTGGCCACGACAGCGCTTCAGTCAGGCGTGGTCGACGTTGGAACTTTCAATCTCCCAGCAGTGCTTCGGGAAAGGTGTCCATCATTTCGGGCTGGTTGTAAAGTCACCTTTCTGCTGGAGGTGAAGGGTCGTCAGCTTTGAGTTCGTAGAATCCCTGTTACTCGCCGGGTATGATACAGTGCAGCTAATAGCTAAGCCGGGAGTCTGACAGGCATTGCACGTGACACCGGCCCCCACTCTGTTACCAAGACTGCTTTCCAGAGTTGGAGGTCTGGCTCTCCGCCGGAGCAAGCCGTGTGTCGCCCTGCCCTCTGCATGCACAGAGTGGAGGCCAACCACCCGTGGGGCTGCAGGTTACTCAGAAGCCGCAGTTGACACTTTGGCTACAACGTGTTCTTCCTTGACCTGGGTCCAGGCGTGAGCGGGCCTGCAGTCCTGAGAGGCCTACCGGTGTTAAAGCAGTACCTTCACTAAGGCTTCTCAGAAAGATCTGCACTGCAACACTTCTCACGGCACACGCGGACCTTCCTTTGGCGGCATGGGGGCAGGTTTCCTAACCACTAGCCAAGAAGGCTTTGGGATGAGCTCCTAGTGAGGAACTGCACACACCCCCTCGTTCTTTCGAGAAAACTCACTCTTCCTCACTTTGCCTCCCAGGGAACTCCTACGGTGAGGACAAGACGGGCAGCAGGCCTTGTTGTCAGGCAGCTCCGAGCACGCAGCTCCCCGGCTTGCCAACGGGACGGATTTCGCTTTTCTCGTCCCGCCCCCTCTTCACGGTTGCCACGCAGCTCATGTAGCTGAAGTTCCCGGGCGGCCAAAGGAGACCCATGTCACGTACTGTACCCCTTCGCTGAAAGCACTTTGGAAAGCCAGTGTTCCTCCGGACGTGAACTGCGCGAGCCAGTGAACGCCTTCGTTTCGCCTAAGCTCATGGGACATCTTGCAAAGGCCTAGCAGTCTTCGGAGGACGACTGCCTCTTTCTCCCTCGAGAGGTGAAGTCCAGGTGCTGCTTCAGGGAGCAAGAGGTCAAGTATGAATTCCGAGAGCTCGTGTAAGCAGGGTGTTTTTCCAAAAGCAGCTCAGGGTTACAAAAGGAGGCCCCCTTGCATTGGCCAGAGGCCCCGTTATAAACGTGCTCTTCCGGCTTCCTCTAAGCTCTCCAAATCGAGCTCTCCGATGGAGGAGAAACGTTGTTGCCCAGCCTCCTGCATACAAAACACTAGAGTCCCAAGACCCTTGTGGCTGGGTGTTGCTCAGCAGGCACAGATGCCACTTCTGCTCCACAGTGACCTTCCTCGGAATACGGTGCAGACGCTCGCATCCTCATCCTTTCAGAGTCTTGAAAGGCACACCAGCCTTTACAGCAGTTCAGTCGGGAAGGCCCCGTTGAAACTGCCGACTGCGACTGTGCTGGTGGAAGGAAACACTGCACCTTACCTTGAGTCTGGCGCTCGGCTGACTTACGCCCTAGATAACCTCCTCTGCTGGAGGTACTCCGAGCAAGCAATTGCCAGCATTCTGTTTCCTTGGGCCAAGTCTCCGTTCCTCCCCGGGTGTTCCCGCAGGGTTGAGAAGGTTGGCGACCGCAGGGCGTTCCATTAAGCACTCATCGTCGAAAACACGGACCTTCCTTGCAACACGCGGGCAAGTTTCCTTACCACTGGCCAAGAAGGCTTTGGGATGAGAACCTAGCAAGGAAGTGCACGCACTCCGGTTCGTTCAAGAAAATTCACTCTGCCTCCGGTTGCCTCTCAGGGTAATCCAGGGGTGAATAGAAGACGGGCAACAGGACTGTTTCTCCGGCAGCTCTGAGGACGCAGCTCTCCGGTTTGTCACTGGGGCCAACTGTGCCGTTCCCGTCCCCCTCCACTTTCACGGTTGACACCTAGCTCGTGTACCTGACGTTCAGAAGCAGGCCACGTAGACACATGCCACACACATGGGCCCTTCCATGACAACACTTTGGCAAGCAGGAGTCCTCCTGAGGTGAACGGCGTTGAGCCAGTGAACGCCTTCGTGTCGCCTACCTGACCGTGGAGCTTGCCAAGGCCTGACCGTCTTCAAAGGCTGAGAGCACATGTCTCCAGCTGGATCTGAAGTCGACGTGCTGCTTGCGAGGGGAAGACGTCAGCGATGAATTCTGAGAACCCTTGCCATGGCGGTGTCTGTTCCAGTGCAGCTCAGGTTGACCAACTGGGGTCCCCTTGCATTGCACAGCAGACCAGGGAGAAAACTCTTCCTGAGGATTCTTCTGAGCTGTGGCTATCTGGCTCTCCGACGGAGGAAACACATGGCTGCCTGGCCTTCGGCCTACCAACAGGAGAGCCCAAAGACCATCATGAGGCGTGAGGATGCTCAGAAGGCACAGATGACGCTTTCGGTACACAGTGATTTTCCTCGGAAAACGGTGCAGTCGCGAGCGTCCTCAGATACGTCAAAGGCACACCAGCACTACGGCACTTCAGTGGTGAAAGCCTCGGGTCTACTTGCGACCACCAAGTTTGCTGATGGAAACACTGCCCCTTACTTTGAGTATGCCGCTCAGCCGACATTCGCCTTAGCTGAAGTGGTCTGCTTGCAAGACCTCCTGGCAAGGAGTGGCAGGCACACTGTTTCTTTGGAGCAAACTCACGCTTCCTCCCAAGGAGTTCCTGCGGGGTGCCCAAGATGGGTGCCCGCCCACCCCCGCCCCCGTGCTTTACCTTCAGTTTTCTGGCCCCAAGCCTCCTGTTCCAAAGGGACCAATAATGCTTCAGCCCTCAGGATCCAGTTTCTACGTGCAAACCCAGCCTGTGGAGCAGCACCTTCTGCTCAGCTCCAAGAGAGCCACGCGACACACCAGGCGCTCCTGTGAGGAGCCTTTTGTAAGCAGAGGTTCTGCGCAGGGTGACGTGCCTGGCCACGACAGCGCTTCAGTCAGGCGTGGTCGACGTTGGAACTTTCAATCTCCCAGCAGTGCTTCGGGAAAGGTGTCCATCATTTCGGGCTGGTTGTAAAGTCACCTTTCTGCTGGAGGTGAAGGGTCGTCAGCTTTGAGTTCGTAGAATCCCTGTTACTCGCCGGGTATGATTCAGTGCAGCTAATAGCTAAGCCGGGAGTCTGACAGGCATTGCACGTGACACCGGCCCCCACTCTGTTACCAAGACTGCTTTCCAGAGTTGGAGGTCTGGCTCTCCGCCGGAGCAAGCCGTGTGTCGCCCTGCCCTCTGCATGCACAGAGTGGAGGCCAACCACCCGTGGGGCTGCAGGTTACTCAGAAGCCGCAGTTGACACTTTGGCTACAACGTGTTCTTCCTTGACCTGGGTCCAGGCGTGAGCGAGCCTGCAGTCCTGAGAGGCCTACCGGTGTTAAAGCAGTACCTTCACTAAGGCTTCTCAGAAAGATCTGCACTGCAACACTTCTCACGGCACACGCGGACCTTCCTTTGGCGGCATGGGGGCAGGTTTCCTAACCACTAGCCAAGAAGGCTTTGGGATGAGCTCCTAGTGAGGAACTGCACACACCCCCTCGTTCTTTCGAGAAAACTCACTCTTCCTCACTTTGCCTCCCAGGGAACTCCTACGGTGAGGACAAGACGGGCAGCAGGCCTTGTTGTCAGGCAGCTCCGAGCACGCAGCTCCCCGGCTTGCCAACGGGACGGATTTCGCTTTTCTCGTCCCGCCCCCTCTTCACGGTTGCCACGCAGCTCATGTAGCTGAAGTTCCCGGGCGGCCAAAGGAGACCCATGTCACATACTGTACCCCTTCGCTGAAAGCACTTTGGAAAGCCAGTGTTCCTCCGGACGTGAACTGCGCGAGCCAGTGAACGCCTTCGTTTCGCCTAAGCTCATGGGACATCTTGCAAAGGCCTAGCAGTCTTCGGAGGACGACTGCCTCTTTCTCCCTCGAGAGGTGAAGTCCAGGTGCTGCTTCAGGGAGCAAGAGGTCAAGTATGAATTCCGAGAGCTCGTGTAAGCAGGGTGTTTTTCCAAAAGCAGCTCAGGGTTACAAAAGGAGGCCCCCTTGCATTGGCCAGAGGCCCCGTTATAAACGTGCTCTTCCGGCTTCCTCTAAGCTCTCCAAATCGAGCTCTCCGATGGAGGAGAAACGTTGTTGCCCAGCCTCCTGCATACAAAACACTAGAGTCCCAAGACCCTTGTGGCTGGGTGTTGCTCAGCAGGCACAGATGCCACTTCTGCTCCACAGTGACCTTCCTCGGAATACGGTGCAGACGCTCGCATCCTCATCCTTTCAGAGTCTTGAAAGGCACACCAGCCTTTACAGCAGTTCAGTCGGGAAGGCCCCGTTGAAACTGCCGACTGCGACTGTGCTGGTGGAAGGAAACACTGCACCTTACCTTGAGTCTGGCGCTCGGCTGACTTACGCCCTAGATAACCTCCTCTGCTGGAGGTACTCCGAGCAAGCAATTGCCAGCATTCTGTTTCCTTGGGCCAAGTCTCCGTTCCTCCCCGGGTGTTCCCGCAGGGTTGAGAAGGTTGGCGACCGCAGGGCGTTCCATTAAGCACTCATCGTCGAAAACACGGACCTTCCTTGCAACACGCGGGCAAGTTTCCTTACCACTGGCCAAGAAGGCTTTGGGATGAGAACCTAGCAAGGAAGTGCACGCACTCCGGTTCGTTCAAGAAAATTCACTCTGCCTCCGGTTGCCTCTCAGGGTAATCCAGGGGTGAATAGAAGACGGGCAACAGGACTGTTTCTCCGGCAGCTCTGAGGACGCAGCTCTCCGGTTTGTCACTGGGGCCAACTGTGCCGTTCCCGTCCCCCTCCACTTTCACGGTTGACACCTAGCTCGTGTACCTGACGTTCAGAAGCAGGCCACGTAGACACATGCCACACACATGGGCCCTTCCATGACAACACTTTGGCAAGCAGGAGTCCTCCTGAGGTGAACGGCGTTGAGCCAGTGAACGCCTTCGTGTCGCCTACCTGACCGTGGAGCTTGCCAAGGCCTGACCGTCTTCAAAGGCTGAGAGCACATGTCTCCAGCTGGATCTGAAGTCGACGTGCTGCTTGCGAGGGGAAGACGTCAGCGATGAATTCTGAGAACCCTTGCCATGGCGGTGTCTGTTCCAGTGCAGCTCAGGTTGACCAACTGGGGTCCCCTTGCATTGCACAGCAGACCAGGGAGAAAACTCTTCCTGAGGATTCTTCTGAGCTGTGGCTATCTGGCTCTCCGACGGAGGAAACACATGGCTGCCTGGCCTTCGGCCTACCAACAGGAGAGCCCAAAGACCATCATGAGGCGTGAGGGTGCTCAGAAGGCACAGATGACGCTTTCGGTACACAGTGATTTTCCTCGGAAAACGGTGCAGTCGCGAGCGTCCTCAGATACGTCAAAGGCACACCAGCACTACGGCACTTCAGTGGTGGAAGCCTCGGGTCTACTTGCGACCACCAAGTTTGCTGATGGAAACACTGCCCCTTACTTTGAGTATGCCGCTCAGCCGACATTCGCCTTAGCTGAAGTGGTCTGCTGCAAGACCTCCTGGCAAGGAGTGGCAGGCACACTGTTTCTTTGGAGCAAACTCACGCTTCCTCCCAAGGAGTTCCTGCGGGGTGCCCAAGATGGGTGCCCGCCCACCCCCGCCCCCGTGCTTTACCTTCAGTTTTCTGGCCCCAAGCCTCCTGTTCCAAAGGGACCAATAATGCTTCAGCCCTCAGGATCCAGTTTCTACGTGCAAACCCAGCCTGTGGAGCAGCACCTTCTGCTCAGCTCCAAGAGAGCCACGCGACACGCCAGGCGCTCCTGTGAGGAGCCTTTTGTAAGCAGAGGTTCTGCGCAGGGTGACGTGCCTGGCCAAGACAGCGCTTCAGTCAGGCGTGGTCGACGTTGGAACTTTCAATCTCCCAGCAGTGCTTCGGGAAAGGTGTCCATCATTTCGGGCTGGTTGTAAAGTCACCTTTCTGCTGGAGGTGAAGGGTCGTCAGCTTTGAGTTCGTAGAATCCCTGTTACTCGCCGGGTATGATTCAGTGCAGCTAATAGCTAAGCCGGGAGTCTGACAGGCATTGCACGTGACACCGGCCCCCACTCTGTTACCAAGACTGCTTTCCAGAGTTGGAGGTCTGGCTCTCCGCCGGAGCAAGCCGTGTGTCGCCCTGCCCTCTGCATGCACAGAGTGGAGGCCAACCACCCGTGGGGCTGCAGGTTACTCAGAAGCCGCAGTTGACACTTTGGCTACAACGTGTTCTTCCTTGACCTGGGTCCAGGCGTGAGCGAGCCTGCAGTCCTGAGAGGCCTACCGGTGTTAAAGCAGTACCTTCACTAAGGCTTCTCAGAAAGATCTGCACTGCAACACTTCTCACGGCACACGCGGACCTTCCTTTGGCGGCATGGGGGCAGGTTTCCTAACCACTAGCCAAGAAGGCTTTGGGATGAGCTCCTAGTGAGGAACTGCACACACCCCCTCGTTCTTTCGAGAAAACTCACTCTTCCTCACTTTGCCTCCCAGGGAACTCCTACGGTGAGGACAAGACGGGCAGCAGGCCTTGTTGTCAGGCAGCTCCGAGCACGCAGCTCCCCGGCTTGCCAACGGGACGGATTTCGCTTTTCTCGTCCCGCCCCCTCTTCACGGTTGCCACGCAGCTCATGTAGCTGAAGTTCCCGGGCGGCCAAAGGAGACCCATGTCACGTAGTGTACCCCTTCGCTGAAAGCACTTTGGAAAGCCAGTGTTCCTCCGGACGTGAACTGCGCGAGCCAGTGAACGCCTTCGTTTCGCCTAAGCTCATGGGACATCTTGCAAAGGCCTAGCAGTCTTCGGAGGACGACTGCCTCTTTCTCCCTCGAGAGGTGAAGTCCAGGTGCTGCTTCAGGGAGCAAGAGGTCAAGTATGAATTCCGAGAGCTCGTGTAAGCAGGGTGTTTTTCCAAAAGCAGCTCAGGGTTACAAAAGGAGGCCCCCTTGCATTGGCCAGAGGCCCCGTTATAAACGTGCTCTTCCGGCTTCCTCTAAGCTCTCCAAATCGAGCTCTCCGATGGAGGAGAAACGTTGTTGCCCAGCCTCCTGCATACAAAACACTAGAGTCCCAAGACCCTTGTGGCTGGGTGTTGCTCAGCAGGCACAGATGCCACTTCTGCTCCACAGTGACCTTCCTCGGAATACGGTGCAGACGCTCGCATCCTCATCCTTTCAGAGTCTTGAAAGGCACACCAGCCTTTACAGCAGTTCAGTCGGGAAGGCCCCGTTGAAACTGCCGACTGCGACTGTGCTGGTGGAAGGAAACACTGCACCTTACCTTGAGTCTGGCGCTCGGCTGACTTACGCCCTAGATAACCTCCTCTGCTGGAGGTACTCCGAGCAAGCAATTGCCAGCATTCTGTTTCCTTGGGCCAAGTCTCCGTTCCTCCCCGGGTGTTCCCGCAGGGTTGAGAAGGTTGGCGACCGCAGGGCGTTCCATTAAGCACTCATCGTCGAAAACACGGACCTTCCTTGCAACACGCGGGCAAGTTTCCTTACCACTGGCCAAGAAGGCTTTGGGATGAGAACCTAGCAAGGAAGTGCACGCACTCCGGTTCGTTCAAGAAAATTCACTCTGCCTCCGGTTGCCTCTCAGGGTAATCCAGGGGTGAATAGAAGACGGGCAACAGGACTGTTTCTCCGGCAGCTCTGAGGACGCAGCTCTCCGGTTTGTCACTGGGGCCAACTGTGCCGTTCCCGTCCCCCTCCACTTTCACGGTTGACACCTAGCTCGTGTACCTGACGTTCAGAAGCAGGCCACGTAGACACATGCCACACACATGGGCCCTTCCATGACAACACTTTGGCAAGCAGGAGTCCTCCTGAGGTGAACGGCGTTGAGCCAGTGAACGCCTTCGTGTCGCCTACCTGACCGTGGAGCTTGCCAAGGCCTGACCGTCTTCAAAGGCTGAGAGCACATGTCTCCAGCTGGATCTGAAGTCGACGTGCTGCTTGCGAGGGGAAGACGTCAGCGATGAATTCTGAGAACCCTTGCCATGGCGGTGTCTGTTCCAGTGCAGCTCAGGTTGACCAACTGGGGTCCCCTTGCATTGCACAGCAGACCAGGGAGAAAACTCTTCCTGAGGATTCTTCTGAGCTGTGGCTATCTGGCTCTCCGACGGAGGAAACACATGGCTGCCTGGCCTTCGGCCTACCAACAGGAGAGCCCAAAGACCATCATGAGGCATGAGGGTGCTCAGAAGGCACAGATGACGCTTTCGGTACACAGTGATTTTCCTCGGAAAACGGGGCAGTCGCGAGCGTCCTCAGATACGTCAAAGGCACACCAGCACTACGGCACTTCAGTGGTGAAAGCCTCGGGTCTACTTGCGACCACCAAGTTTGCTGATGGAAACACTGCCCCTTACTTTGAGTATGCCGCTCAGCCGACATTCGCCTTAGCTGAAGTGGTCTGCTGCAAGACCTCCTGGCAAGGAGTGGCAGGCACACTGTTTCTTTGGAGCAAACTCACGCTTCCTCCCAAGGAGTTCCTGCGGGGTGCCCAAGATGGGTGCCCGCCCACCCCCGCCCCCGTGCTTTACCTTCAGTTTTCTGGCCCCAAGCCTCCTGTTCCAAAGGGACCAATAATGCTTCAGCCCTCAGGATCCAGTTTCTACGTGCAAACCCAGCCTGTGGAGCAGCACCTTCTGCTCAGCTCCAAGAGAGCCACGCGACACGCCAGGCGCTCCTGTGAGGAGCCTTTTGTAAGCAGAGGTTCTGCGCAGGGTGACGTGCCTGGCCAAGACAGCGCTTCAGTCAGGCGTGGTCGACGTTGGAACTTTCAATCTCCCAGCAGTGCTTCGGGAAAGGTGTCCATCATTTCGGGCTGGTTGTAAAGTCACCTTTCTGCTGGAGGTGAAGGGTCGTCAGCTTTGAGTTCGTAGAATCCCTGTTACTCGCCGGGTATGATTCAGTGCAGCTAATAGCTAAGCCGGGAGTCTGACAGGCATTGCACGTGACACCGGCCCCCACTCTGTTACCAAGACTGCTTTCCAGAGTTGGAGGTCTGGCTCTCCGCCGGAGCAAGCCGTGTGTCGCCCTGCCCTCTGCATGCACAGAGTGGAGGCCAACCACCCGTGGGGCTGCAGGTTACTCAGAAGCCGCAGTTGACACTTTGGCTACAACGTGTTCTTCCTTGACCTGGGTCCAGGCGTGAGCGAGCCTGCAGTCCTGAGAGGCCTACCGGTGTTAAAGCAGTACCTTCACTAAGGCTTCTCAGAAAGATCTGCACTGCAACACTTCTCACGGCACACGCGGACCTTCCTTTGGCGGCATGGGGGCAGGTTTCCTAACCACTAGCCAAGAAGGCTTTGGGATGAGCTCCTAGTGAGGAACTGCACACACCCCCTCGTTCTTTCGAGAAAACTCACTCTTCCTCACTTTGCCTCCCAGGGAACTCCTACGGTGAGGACAAGACGGGCAGCAGGCCTTGTTGTCAGGCAGCTCCGAGCACGCAGCTCCCCGGCTTGCCAACGGGACGGATTTCGCTTTTCTCGTCCCGCCCCCTCTTCACGGTTGCCACGCAGCTCATGTAGCTGAAGTTCCCGGGCGGCCAAAGGAGACCCATGTCACGTAGTGTACCCCTTCGCTGAAAGCACTTTGGAAAGCCAGTGTTCCTCCGGACGTGAACTGCGCGAGCCAGTGAACGCCTTCGTTTCGCCTAAGCTCATGGGACATCTTGCAAAGGCCTAGCAGTCTTCGGAGGACGACTGCCTCTTTCTCCCTCGAGAGGTGAAGTCCAGGTGCTGCTTCAGGGAGCAAGAGGTCAAGTATGAATTCCGAGAGCTCGTGTAAGCAGGGTGTTTTTCCAAAAGCAGCTCAGGGTTACAAAAGGAGGCCCCCTTGCATTGGCCAGAGGCCCCGTTATAAACGTGCTCTTCCGGCTTCCTCTAAGCTCTCCAAATCGAGCTCTCCGATGGAGGAGAAACGTTGTTGCCCAGCCTCCTGCATACAAAACACTAGAGTCCCAAGACCCTTGTGGCTGGGTGTTGCTCAGCAGGCACAGATGCCACTTCTGCTCCACAGTGACCTTCCTCGGAATACGGTGCAGACGCTCGCATCCTCATCCTTTCAGAGTCTTGAAAGGCACACCAGCCTTTACAGCAGTTCAGTCGGGAAGGCCCCGTTGAAACTGCCGACTGCGACTGTGCTGGTGGAAGGAAACACTGCACCTTACCTTGAGTCTGGCGCTCGGCTGACTTACGCCCTAGATAACCTCCTCTGCTGGAGGTACTCCGAGCAAGCAATTGCCAGCATTCTGTTTCCTTGGGCCAAGTCTCCGTTCCTCCCCGGGTGTTCCCGCAGGGTTGAGAAGGTTGGCGACCGCAGGGCGTTCCATTAAGCACTCATCGTCGAAAACACGGACCTTCCTTGCAACACGCGGGCAAGTTTCCTTACCACTGGCCAAGAAGGCTTTGGGATGAGAACCTAGCAAGGAAGTGCACGCACTCCGGTTCGTTCAAGAAAATTCACTCTGCCTCCGGTTGCCTCTCAGGGTAATCCAGGGGTGAATAGAAGACGGGCAACAGGACTGTTTCTCCGGCAGCTCTGAGGACGCAGCTCTCCGGTTTGTCACTGGGGCCAACTGTGCCGTTCCCGTCCCCCTCCACTTTCACGGTTGACACCTAGCTCGTGTACCTGACGTTCAGAAGCAGGCCACGTAGACACATGCCACACACATGGGCCCTTCCATGACAACACTTTGGCAAGCAGGAGTCCTCCTGAGGTGAACGGCGTTGAGCCAGTGAACGCCTTCGTGTCGCCTACCTGACCGTGGAGCTTGCCAAGGCCTGACCGTCTTCAAAGGCTGAGAGCACATGTCTCCAGCTGGATCTGAAGTCGACGTGCTGCTTGCGAGGGGAAGACGTCAGCGATGAATTCTGAGAACCCTTGCCATGGCGGTGTCTGTTCCAGTGCAGCTCAGGTTGACCAACTGGGGTCCCCTTGCATTGCACAGCAGACCAGGGAGAAAACTCTTCCTGAGGATTCTTCTGAGCTGTGGCTATCTGGCTCTCCGACGGAGGAAACACATGGCTGCCTGGCCTTCGGCCTACCAACAGGAGAGCCCAAAGACCATCATGAGGCATGAGGGTGCTCAGAAGGCACAGATGACGCTTTCGGTACACAGTGATTTTCCTCGGAAAACGGGGCAGTCGCGAGCGTCCTCAGATACGTCAAAGGCACACCAGCACTACGGCACTTCAGTGGTGAAAGCCTCGGGTCTACTTGCGACCACCAAGTTTGCTGATGGAAACACTGCCCCTTACTTTGAGTATGCCGCTCAGCCGACATTCGCCTTAGCTGAAGTGGTCTGCTGCAAGACCTCCTGGCAAGGAGTGGCAGGCACACTGTTTCTTTGGAGCAAACTCACGCTTCCTCCCAAGGAGTTCCTGCGGGGTGCCCAAGATGGGTGCCCGCCCACCCCCGCCCCCGTGCTTTACCTTCAGTTTTCTGGCCCCAAGCCTCCTGTTCCAAAGGGACCAATAATGCTTCAGCCCTCAGGATCCAGTTTCTACGTGCAAACCCAGCCTGTGGAGCAGCACCTTCTGCTCAGCTCCAAGAGAGCCACGCGACACACCAGGCGCTCCTGTGAGGAGCCTTTTGTAAGCAGAGGTTCTGCGCAGGGTGACGTGCCTGGCCACGACAGCGCTTCAGTCAGGCGTGGTCGACGTTGGAACTTTCAATCTCCCAGCAGTGCTTCGGGAAAGGTGTCCATCATTTCGGGCTGGTTGTAAAGTCACCTTTCTGCTGGAGGTGAAGGGTCGTCAGCTTTGAGTTCGTAGAATCCCTGTTACTCGCCGGGTATGATACAGTGCAGCTAATAGCTAAGCCGGGAGTCTGACAGGCATTGCACGTGACACCGGCCCCCACTCTGTTACCAAGACTGCTTTCCAGAGTTGGAGGTCTGGCTCTCCGCCGGAGCAAGCCGTGTGTCGCCCTGCCCTCTGCATGCACAGAGTGGAGGCCAACCACCCGTGGGGCTGCAGGTTACTCAGAAGCCGCAGTTGACACTTTGGCTACAACGTGTTCTTCCTTGACCTGGGTCCAGGCGTGAGCGGGCCTGCAGTCCTGAGAGGCCTACCGGTGTTAAAGCAGTACCTTCACTAAGGCTTCTCAGAAAGATCTGCACTGCAACACTTCTCACGGCACACGCGGACCTTCCTTTGGCGGCATGGGGGCAGGTTTCCTAACCACTAGCCAAGAAGGCTTTGGGATGAGCTCCTAGTGAGGAACTGCACACACCCCCTCGTTCTTTCGAGAAAACTCACTCTTCCTCACTTTGCCTCCCAGGGAACTCCTACGGTGAGGACAAGACGGGCAGCAGGCCTTGTTGTCAGGCAGCTCCGAGCACGCAGCTCCCCGGCTTGCCAACGGGACGGATTTCGCTTTTCTCGTCCCGCCCCCTCTTCACGGTTGCCACGCAGCTCATGTAGCTGAAGTTCCCGGGCGGCCAAAGGAGACCCATGTCACGTACTGTACCCCTTCGCTGAAAGCACTTTGGAAAGCCAGTGTTCCTCCGGACGTGAACTGCGCGAGCCAGTGAACGCCTTCGTTTCGCCTAAGCTCATGGGACATCTTGCAAAGGCCTAGCAGTCTTCGGAGGACGACTGCCTCTTTCTCCCTCGAGAGGTGAAGTCCAGGTGCTGCTTCAGGGAGCAAGAGGTCAAGTATGAATTCCGAGAGCTCGTGTAAGCAGGGTGTTTTTCCAAAAGCAGCTCAGGGTTACAAAAGGAGGCCCCCTTGCATTGGCCAGAGGCCCCGTTATAAACGTGCTCTTCCGGCTTCCTCTAAGCTCTCCAAATCGAGCTCTCCGATGGAGGAGAAACGTTGTTGCCCAGCCTCCTGCATACAAAACACTAGAGTCCCAAGACCCTTGTGGCTGGGTGTTGCTCAGCAGGCACAGATGCCACTTCTGCTCCACAGTGACCTTCCTCGGAATACGGTGCAGACGCTCGCATCCTCATCCTTTCAGAGTCTTGAAAGGCACACCAGCCTTTACAGCAGTTCAGTCGGGAAGGCCCCGTTGAAACTGCCGACTGCGACTGTGCTGGTGGAAGGAAACACTGCACCTTACCTTGAGTCTGGCGCTCGGCTGACTTACGCCCTAGATAACCTCCTCTGCTGGAGGTACTCCGAGCAAGCAATTGCCAGCATTCTGTTTCCTTGGGCCAAGTCTCCGTTCCTCCCCGGGTGTTCCCGCAGGGTTGAGAAGGTTGGCGACCGCAGGGCGTTCCATTAAGCACTCATCGTCGAAAACACGGACCTTCCTTGCAACACGCGGGCAAGTTTCCTTACCACTGGCCAAGAAGGCTTTGGGATGAGAACCTAGCAAGGAAGTGCACGCACTCCGGTTCGTTCAAGAAAATTCACTCTGCCTCCGGTTGCCTCTCAGGGTAATCCAGGGGTGAATAGAAGACGGGCAACAGGACTGTTTCTCCGGCAGCTCTGAGGACGCAGCTCTCCGGTTTGTCACTGGGCCAACTGTGCCGTTCCCGTCCCCCTCCACTTTCACGGTTGACACCTAGCTCGTGTACCTGACGTTCAGAAGCAGGCCACGTAGACACATGCCACACACATGGGCCCTTCCATGACAACACTTTGGCAAGCAGGAGTCCTCCTGAGGTGAACGGCGTTGAGCCAGTGAACGCCTTCGTGTCGCCTACCTGACCGTGGAGCTTGCCAAGGCCTGAA